>NW_027279109.1:42500-107914 GCF_046629955.1 Centroberyx affinis
ATGTCCTTAAAGCAACAAAAGTAAAAGTACTCATTATGCAGAATGGCCCATTTCAGAATAATACAGTATATATTATAATATTGAATTCTAATTATTGATGCATTAATGTGTAAGCATCAATTTAATGTTGCAGCTGGAAAAGGTGGGGCTGATTTCCACTACTTTATATACTGCTGGGTAGCTTACAGTAATCTATTATAATACATAACAATTTATTAGTTGGTTATATTTTGTATTAACAATCTGAATCTGCAAAGTAACTTAAGTTACCAAATAAAGGTAGTGGAGTAAAAAGTACAATATTTCCCTCTGAAATGTAGTGGAGTGGAAAATGGTAATACTCAAGTAAAGTACAAGTACCTCAAAATTGTACTTAAGTACAGTATTCGAGTAAATGTACTTAGTTACTTTCCACCTCTGGGGACATATAGGTGAAGAGGGAGAAGGAAAGAACTGAGAGGATGAGACAGGGATAGAGTGACAGACAGATGAAGAAGAATAAAAGACAGAATATGGGAAGAAAGAGCGAGAGAGACAGTTCATTATAAGTTCATAATTCAGTAAGCAAGAAGACGGAGAACGCTCCAAAGCTCTTTGGTGAAATACAACATTGCTTTTGCTTTGCTGTCACAGCGAGGAAGTTACGGCCGCCTTGTCCTGTTCTGGCTTTGTCTGTCCATCTATCTATTGCTGTCCCCATGGCCGCTAGCTAAATAATTTATAGCATCACATGAGCTGCTCCCACCCGGTTAGTCAGCCTCCCAGCTGATTTAAGACAGCATAACATCAGCTGCAGCTAGTCGGATATTCACTCAGTCAGTGAGCAAACCACACAGTCTGCCAGTAAGCCAGCCGGCTAGTGAGCCACTTAGCAAGCCAGTCAACCTGCTGGTCAGTCACACAGTCAGCCACACAGCTAGTCAGTCTGCCAGACAGTCAGACAGTTGTTGGATCAACATATGGGAGGCGATGACCTAAGCATTTCATTCATTTTCAACGAGAGGCGAGCAACAAGCAAACATTCCCAGGAGCCTTCCCTGGCGAACCGACACGCGATCTCATGAAATTTCACTCTGGTCAAGGTTCACCCAAGTCCTTCAATTTAACTTTTCAAAACTGAATTACTGGAATACCTGGAAAATAAGCCTGTTATGTGAGGAAGTGCCTAAAAAGACCTTGACAGAAATGAATAAAATGTTTGCAGTGTTTTACAGAATGCAAGTCAAAATAGAAAAGAAGACAACATGCAGTATATTCTGTATGTGTGTGTGTTCAATTCAATTCAATTCAATTCAATTCAGTTCAATGCACTGAAGCATTGCAACATGGTTATC
Source organism: Centroberyx affinis (assembly GCF_046629955.1). Classification (NCBI taxonomy): domain Eukaryota; kingdom Metazoa; phylum Chordata; class Actinopteri; order Beryciformes; family Berycidae; genus Centroberyx; species Centroberyx affinis. Next base: position 43,835 of record NW_027279109.1, read on the forward strand.
GGTTAAATGGTCTAATTCCACTAACGTTAACATTGAACATTTGAACCTATGATTTAAAGAAGTGATGGTTGTTAAATGTATTAAGGTTCACGGAAATGTTTCTTGCTTTTGTGTGGAGTCCTTCTGAACAGAAAAAAATAGTGCTGGAAAAAGTCACTGAAAGTCCACAGAGTAGAAAAGTTTTGTGAGTCTGTCGGGGGTTGTTGGCCAACATCAGTGGAGGTTTTCCAACTTGATATTTGCATATTGGGTTGGTAATTGCGGCATGGAGGAACCAGCTATTGTTGCAGTGGCTTGATTTTCCAGTGTTATTGGACAAATGTCTACAAGTCTACAGGGACATCAAGAGCAAGGCAGAGTTTGTGTCTCAGGTTCATAAAGTTAGTGAATCGGCTCTGAGAACTTCTGTCAAATGATAAAATTCACCATGAACTTTTTTGACATTTGAATGGGACGAACATAAACAGATACTTTTCTCTTGTAACTGAAGCAATAGTCTTCTACTACAGCAATCCCTAACCCTAACCCTAACACATACGATAGACAGGTACTGCAAGTTGATAACAGCTTAACTTAATTTAACTTAAATGTATACCGTATTTCCTCTAATAGTGGCTGGTAGTCAATTAAAAGCCGGGTCTCCGATAATGGCCAGGGGCGTGGTCTACACGAACAAATAAAGGCCGGCCCCAAATACAGGCCGGGGAAAAAAAACAAAGGAAAAAACAACGGTGGATACCGGTAAACTCCTGGTGCCTGTTATATAATGTAACTGTAATTTGTAGTAATGTACAAGTGCCACGAGATGGTATGTACCCCAACCGAAGCAGATCAGAAAACAAGGAGGCTTCGTGCTAAAATATGAGCAAATATACTTATCAAACAGAGGGAATTAGAAATAAAGGCCTGTCTCTAATATAAGCCTGCTTCCAATAAAAGGCCTGGTACCCTCTGCAGATGAGGTAAATAAAGGCCCGGACCACTATTAGAGGAAATACGGTATTACAAATGAAAACACAAGTCGCTACATTTGCTGTTTGTTGTTTCGCTTTTTTGGCAGCGAGTGGAAGGACTGTTGTCTGATTGTCGCCTGCTTCCATGGCAACCGTCGCTTGCTAGAACACGATGATTCTGGTCTGGCGCTGCGAGGTTTGCGATGGCCCTCCAAATGGTTTCTCTTCCAAAAGGTCTGTCGCTGATCCCTCCCTGTCTCTCGAGCCCATTAGACAACCGCTCAGCCACACACTGAGCCAGCCAGCTGACTTAAAACATAAAATACTCTGTTCCTCCCCAACAAGATTCCCCAAGACAGAGAATTCATATCACAAAACCAGCCACATCAGAAAGGGGTTTCTAGGTTTTGGGCCTGACTCATTCATATAAACAACTCCAGCCTCCACCGCTCTCACATCACAGCAGTAACATTATGTAAACTCAGTTGTGCGGTGGATTTTTTTTTCCTTATTAAAGCTACAAATGATAACAGAGGTCTTAAGCGGCAATGTTGTGGGTGTGGGTTGGGTTATGAGGCCAAGTCCATTTGGTTTGGGTTGAGGTTGGTGTGTGTGTGTGTGTGTGTGTGTGTGTGTGTGTGTGTGTGTGTGTGTGTGTGTGGTTAGGGTGGAGAGAGCTTAGAGAAGAGAAAGCTGTCTCAGAAGGTCACCAAGGCCGCAGAATCTCCCACTCCTACTCTCTCTCTCTCTCTATCTTTCCCTCTTCAGCTTTGGTTTCCTCTCTTCTGACCAAATAAACTCTCTTTCTGATTCACTGGCTCTCTCTCTCTCTCTCTCTCTCTCTCTCTCTCTCTCTTCAGCTGCAGTTTTCTCTCTTCTGACCAATAAACTTCCGATTCATTCTGTCTCTCCGTCTCTCTGTCTGTCTCTCTCTCTCTCTCTAGCTTTGGTTTTCTCTCCTGACCAAATCAACTCTCTTTCTGATTCTCTCTCTCTCTCTCTCTCTCTCTCTCTCTCTCTCTCTCTCTCTCTCTCTCTCTCTCTCTCTCTCTCTCTGACTCTAACAAGCTGATAAGGAAGGCTAAGTGTCTGAATTTGAGTGGTGTGTTCCCATTTGCATCCCACTGCGCTGCTGTTGTAGGAAATCCATCTATCATCAATTTTGGTGATTTTCTTCATCTGTAGAACCTTCATTTGAATCTCAGAGAACATGCTGAGGGCAGGATCCGAGTTACCAAAACAAAACAAAACAAAACAAAACAAAACAAAACAAAACAAAACAAAACAAAACAAAACAAAACAAAACAAAACAAAACAAAACAAAACAAAACAAAACGACAATGAAAAGACATCAATCAAAGCAACCGCATTCAAGTAAAACCAAATTCCTCCAAATCAAAAACCTGAAATGCTTCAATTGTTTAACTGAATCCAAAAATATCTGTTGAAATGTTTAAATCCCATCTTTTTCTCCTGACTTTCCACTGATGTTATTGTTTCTATCATCTCTTTCTGCATATTTTATGTTAGTTTGCTTTGGTATTCTTTTATATTCTTGTAACAAAATGTTTTTACATTGGGATTATTCCACTATACTTATATTGCTGTCGTTCTTTTTGTGAAGCACTTTGTAGCCCTTGGTTGCGAAGGATGCTGTATAAATAAATCTTACTTTTACTATTAATGTCAGAGCTGAATGGCAGCATCAAAGGAACTTAAGGCTGGGGACAGCTGCACGTCTATTTTTCATCTTCATATTCCAGAACTGAAAGCAATATTGCCTCTACCACCTTCTTTCTAGCAGATATGAGAAAGCAGGTTATGTTTCTGTACAAGTAACCAAGTTTCATCCGCAACTTTCTGACTAGATTATATAGCTTTTGAAAGTGAATTTATTGTCAATTCAGATTCCTAATTATTCATAATAAGGGGCGTGTTTGATTTGAATACCATCTGTCTTGAGTGGAACAGTTACTTGCTCAGTTCAAGAAATTTCTGGGTGACAAGAATGTGAAAGAATTTCATTGATGTTTTTTGCAGATCCATTTTCCTCCATCAACAGCGTTTTGTGTCTTGTCTCTCTACATGTAACTAGTTAGCTTCCTTGTAACTGCTTTGTGTATGTAACATATGTGTGTGAGTTAACTTAAATTAATTATCACCCTTGTATAGATGAGATTGAAGCTATTTGACACTCAAACACACAAACAGAAACACACACACACACACACACACACTCAAGGGTATGTTATGTGTCCTGAATTTCCACAAAGGCAGAATAACAAGGTCTGAGTGGATTCTCTGTGGAGCGGAGATAGCCACACAAACACAAACACACCCTCTCACACTCACACACACACACACAAACACACACACACACACAACACACACACAGATTGGTCGCCTTCAGCCTTGCTGAGGATGAGTGGAAAACAGGAGTGAGTTCTCTCGTTAGATTGATGTGCATCCCTTCGCCTCAGGCAACTTGTTGTACACACACAAACACACACACACACACACACACACACACACACACACACACACACACACACACACACATGCACAGACAGACAGACACACACACACACACAAATTGATATCTATTTCCTCTCCCTGGGCAGCTTGTTTCTGTGTGTATACAGAAATACACACATACACACACACACACACACACACAGACAGACACACACACACTCAGGGGACCCGTGCTACATCGCTGGGTAATGGAATTGTCTTGTCTCCTTGCAGACAGATCGCAGTAGAGGAGGTGAACACGTAGAGCTCCAGCTCCTCTGGGACTTCCTGTTTAAACCAGGAAGTGTTTGGCCCCACATGTAAGGCCAGAGCCGGATCCGCTCCACTCCGGCTACGTTTTAATTAGTCCTGTCGGTCGTGCCGGTGCTCGGTCAGTCATGACCAATAGGAACAGTCTGGTAGTCTGAGCATCATGTCTTAAAATGTAAATAACATGCTCCATGCCTGACAAGTGAGAGAAACCCATTCCCCCGCAGCAAAAAGATTACATGAAGAAGACATGACTAGAAGCAGCAAGTAGCTTGACATTGAGGTAGCATGGTGGAAAATAAGGGTGTGGAGGCTGTGGTGGTGGATACTTTTCATCCATATATTAGAAGACACTGCACATCCCAAATACTTTTAAATCGGTGCTGGTATGAAGGAATGCAACTTGAGGAAAATAGGAGTAATGTATAATGCAGCTCCCCTGTTTTATTAATTATCCCACACCAGAAAAAAAACAGTGTTTCACCTTATGCAGAGGGCTTCATCAGGCAGATACCATATTTCCTCTAATACTGGCCCGGGCCTTTATTTACCTCAACTGCAGAGGGTACCAGGCCTTTATTGGAAGCAGGCTTATATTAGAGACTGGCCTTTATTTCTAATTCCCTCTGTTTGATAAGTATAATTGACTGGCTTGATTGGCTTTTAATTGACTACTGGCCACTATTAGAGGAAATACGGTATACAGTATTTACCTTCAATTCACAACTCCCCCTAACCCTACCTAACCCTAACCCTTAACCATGACCGAACCTTACTGTACCTTTAACTAAATCTCTTTTAGTTGTCTAGCCTTAACCGAAGTTTCAGTTGCCTAAACCTAACCCTAACCTTAACCTTAAACAAAGTTGTTTTATTTGACCTAAACTTAACCGTTAGTGAACCTTTTCATGTGAGGAACCGGTGGAAAATGGAGGAGTGTCCAATTCCTGCTTTTGTTACATAACCCAGTTCACGGTGGAGGAAGATAATTTTCCTACAGGGAACAATAAAGTATCACATTATTCTGAAAATATTAAAAAAAAAAAAAAAAAATGAAATTAAGCCATCGTCTGTCTGGATGAATCTACGTGGGAATTTTAATGGTGTAAATTGAGCCACAGTCATGCACTTCTCCAGCTTTCCATCCAGCAACAGCTTGGTTTCTGCTTTGTGTGAAAACACTCACACATCCTTGCTTTGGATAAATGTGGATTTTTTGTGAAGTTTTTATGAGAAGGAACAGAAATATTAACTGAACTCTTTTCTTTTTCAGTGGATTTACAAGCTTGGCCCATGCTGGCAAAATATAACTTTTTAGATTTTTCCGTCAGTTTTCCAAATTTTGCTCAGCAGACGTTGTGTTTTTCTGTCCATGGTCAGTCTTAGGAGTCACATTCATCCTTTCTTCCTCTTCAACCGTGTCACTGCATTTCTCTCCTTCTCATTCCTCTCTCCACAACTGTTTCTCCTCTTTTATTCCGCTCCATATCCCCAATTTCTTCTCTCTCCATTTTTATTTTTTTTTTTTTTTTGCTCTATTTGCAGAACAGCCTCCCATCACTTTATTGCAGCAGACAACCATAACAAATGGGAAAATGGGCCCGGTTTAAGAAGTCAATGGGAAGCCATGAGGGAAACTCAAACAGATATATATAAAAAAAAGAAACATTGTGTGCTTTGGCCTCTTTGTATCCATTGGGTATCAGGAGTAATCTGGCAAGACAAATTGTTCTCCCTCTCTTTATTAATGCTGTTGTTTCAAGGAAAAACAGCCTGGTACAGGTCAGTAACCCGGAGAAAGACCTAGAAAACTTTGGGCATCGAACACACAAACTGTGTAAGATGCTTTGGACAAGAAGGTCCATCCAACATCTTAAGACCGTATGTGTGTTTTTGTTGTGCTTTAGATTACAGATCACATTTTCTACCATTGGGCTGTGATTAACAGTCAGTAACAAAATATAATTTGGCCCAGTCTGCTTCTGGTTTCCAAATGGCCGATCATTCATCTGATTATCTGCTGGTCAGACTGTTGCATTTGGATACAACTCCAGAAAAATGAACATAGAAAGAAAAACAGAGGAAAAACCAGAGTCCAGCTTCCCTTTTGCTTACAGTGAGACTTTTGTGTGGGAGAGATAGGGCGGGATACTGTTATAGCCTATTAAAGCTAACAGGATCGAAGATAGACTGTGTTATTTTCTTAAATCGAACGGTGAGCATGGTATACGTTATTGATTGTCAAACTATATTTCCCGGTTTGAAAATAAATCCAATTTCTTGTTTCCTAAAAGCCGATTTAACAGTGTGCTCAGTTTAACTCAGCGCGACAAACCTAAACTAAAGTTACAAGCTGGATTTTCCACGGGCCAGCAGCACACACACACACACACACACACACACACACACACACACACGTACAAATACATCACCTCCACATGAAAGTTCCTTTGAGTTGAAATAGGTCCAAGGTAGGATTTCAAAGGCAGCTTTGTGGATCAGCCGACTCAGTCTTTTCTCAACACTTGAGTCCAGCAATTTGGTATTTTTCTTGTTTTTACATCATTCTCTGTCTTATCCCTCCAGCCTTCTCTTCATCCATCTCTTTCTTCCCCCGTATCAATTTTTCCCTGACTATTATTGCTCTTTCCCTCATCCGATCTTAAAAAAAATTCTTGCCCGATCCCTTGGTCTCTATCTCATTCTATCTCTTTTCTTTCTCCTCCACTAATCCTCTTATACCTCGCCCTTCTCTATCCCATGCTGCACATTACTTTGTTCTTTCTTTGTCATCTTTCCCCCTGTAGTTTGGTGTGTATAAGCTGCTGTCCTTATATCATGTGTCGGTATTATATTATGGGACTGTAATCTGTATCTGCATTAAAGGACAAATCCACCGTCGGATACTCTGACACTGTTACCAACTTTCCCTCAACCTGCCTTGTTTACTTCCACTTAAGTATTTCCTACGTTTCCCAGAATGACTCTTCAACCCCGACTACAGGCATGAACTTGTTGCAATCAGTCAAAGTTGGACATATGAGAATAGAAATATAGCCAGCTAACTAGTTCATGAACTTTGGGGACTGTGTCTATGATCGTGGCCACGCCCCCTTTCTCAAAACCCAACCTGTCTCTCTGCTGAAGTGCATTCTGGTCTCTCTCTCCTGCTCCTGTGGGTGGAGAAATTGGTCTCTCTGCCTCTTCTACGATGGATTTCTCCCTGTATGATTGTTGAACGTCTCTCGGTGCAAAATGGCGGCTCTAGAAAAAGCCCTCGCTCTTTGATTCTGAGGGACTGACACCAAAACCTGACACTGATGTTTTATATCCTGAAACATTTTCTGATATCAAACTCCACTGTAGCGGCTGGAGATATCTAGACACTCAACAAATAACAAAATGGACCCAGAAATGCCAAGTACATCACCCATAGCTGTGTTTCAGAATGGATTTTTTCTTAAATATTGGCAAGACAATTTCCAGTGCAGTTTTTGGTATTTGGTAATCAAAGTGATTCTGATTCTCATCTCTTCTCCTTCAATAAATCCCTCTTCCTCTCTCTTTCTTCCTACATGCCTTTTTCCTCGTCTCCGTCTTTGTGGGCTGTTTTCCGAAATCATATCGCATCTCTCCCTCCTTTTCTTTCTGTCACTCCTTCAAGTTCAAGTCCATTTTGTTGTCACACAGTCGGATTTTGTTCCAGTAGAGATGAGAGAAACACTCTGCATGTTGTCTTTTCTCTTTTTCCGTTTACATTCAAAGTGCAACAATGCATACACATACAATATGTATACAGACAAGTCCCGGGACATGAAACATAACTGTGGAAGTGCATGTGGTAAAGGGGGAGTTTGTCGTCCCAACCCTCCTTCTTCTTTAACTCTTCCTCCCTAATCCCTCTCTCTTCCTTTCTATTTCACTCTTCCATGTATGTATGTATGTCACATACTTTAGTTCCCCCTTCGCTCACGTCTTTCTCTCCATTTCTCTCATATACCTACTCTGATCTCTCATTTTCTGATCTCCCTCCCTCCCTCCATCCCATCAGAGATCAGATCCTTCCCTTCCCGAACCTTCTCTCCTTTTTTTCCCCCCTCTCTCCCTCTTCTCATCTCTATTCGCGTCACCCCTTCCCCTTCCCCTTATCCTGCTTTCCTCCATCCTCCCATCCTCACATCTCCCCCCTGTGAACCCTCTCTCGATTCCTCATACGTTCATAGATTATTGATCCTTGCATTCACACCTTTCAAATGGTGCGTTACGTCTCATGGGGACAGCAATAAATTATTTTGTTTGAGTTATTAATCATTGATTTAAAATGTTTTTCTGAAGCCAAAATGGGTGAAATGAGCCTGGGTTCATGGCGTTCGGTCACATAGGTCTCTCTCTCTCTCTCTCTCTCTCTCTCTCTCTCTCTCTATCTCTCTCTCTCTCTCTCTCTCTCTCTCCCTCTCTCGCTCTAATTACCCATCCAGAAGTAGTGGAATAAACTGAGTTACTGTATTATTATCTTGTCTCCTCTGTTCACTCTGCCTTCCTTGACTTGACACGCAGCAAAATAGAAATGTCTGCACTGTGTGTGTGTGTGTGTGTGTGTCTGCACTGTGTGTGTGTGTGTGTGTGTGTGTGTGTGTGTGGTAGGTGTTGTTGCTTGTGGGTGCATTTTTGTGTGCTTAATGTAAATGTTGCTGTCTGTCACTGTGTTTTTCTGTGTCTTTCTCTCAGTGTGTGTGTGTGTGTGTGTGTGTGTGTCTGAGCTAGTGGGTGCATTTTTGTGTGTATGCGTGTGTGTGTGTGTGTGTGTGTGTGCATCTGTGCCTGACTGTCACTGTGTGTTTTGTGTCTGTGCCAAGAAGGTATAGGCCTGTTCCCTCTTGATTAGTGTCCAGTGAAATAGAAATTTCTGGGTTGTCTGTGCCCATTTACGAGTGTGTGGGTGTGTGGGTGTGTGTGTGTGTGTGTGTGTGTGTGTGTGTCTGCGAGTGTGTATATGTGTGTGTGTGTGTGTGTGGGAGTGTGTGTGTGTGTGTGTGACTGTGTGAGAAAAAGAGACTTTGAAACCAGAAAGTATTCCCCCTGGCTCAGTGTCCAGCAGTGAGGTTGAGCAGTTTGCTCCATTGACGTCAAGCAACTGAGGAATGGTCAGATATCCATGAAAACACACTCATCGTCCGTGTGTGTGTGTGTGTATGTGTGTGTGTGTGTGTGCCTGCGAAAGAGATTCAAATGTCAAATGTTTTGAGAGGTAAAACTGTCCACTCCCGCTGGCCCTTTCGCCCGACTCTGTCATATCCACTCAGTGTTCTGTGTCTCTGACCGAAACCCAAACCCTGCAAGAGCTGCGGACCTGGACCCTGTCCAGTCTTACAAGGATTTTTCCTCGTCTTTCTGTCTTTTTGGACACTTTGAGAGGACTCACACTCACACATACACACAAATCAATCTATTCTAACACATTTTGACATCATATTTCGTGTTCCCTGAAAGTGATGCTGAACTTTGGCAGTATCTTGGGGATGTGAAGCTTCCTGGACATGATATAACCACAAAATATGTCTGTTTCTCCGATTGAACGAATTGAGTTTTTTTTTCTCTCTCCGTTCACTGCCAGTGTATGGAGGAACAGTCTGAAAATCACACTTCTAGCACTTAAACGAATGCGAATAAAGCAGATTCTGAGTGAATAACTTTCTTTATGTTATTAAACCAAGAAGTGTAACTCCAGTCAGAAGAATTTCAGTGTTACACGTGTTCAAACTGAAAGGTCGGTTAAGGTCAGAGAATCATTTTGGGGTTTTATCATGTCCAGGAAGCCACACAACCCAAGGTACTATCACAGCTCAACATCACTTTAAAGCATAAATTTCGACCTGGGTCCTGTTTTCTCATCAGTTTCCATCGTACCGATCGATCTTTACCAACCTCTTCACTTGCTTCACTACACAGCTACTTACATGAGTGGGTGCGGCTCTCTAGTACAGTCCTATATGACCAATGAACACCCCCAAAAGCACCTAAAGCATGTCTTTTTCCACATATTAACGGCTCACTCTGTAATGAGACACGTTGGTAAAAAAGTAAATGAAATGATCTAAAGTCAAGCCTTTCTCGCACAGTTTTGATGCTATCTCCATCGTTTCTTTAGCTCTTCCTTGTTTCCTCTTTGCTGGCCGGCTGCGGCTGCCTGAGGTCAGAGTTACGCTTCACATGACCTTGTATCTTGAAGGTATTTATATATTTTATGTCGCATTATTGGACATTATCATCAACATGATATGACCGGGGCAACTCATCAAAAATACATTGCCACGTGCTTCATCATAAAAGTTTAAATTCTACCACAGGAATAGGCAGGCTTTACCATTATGAAAGAATATTCATGCTCTCACACATTATTTTTTTCTATTATTGCACATATTTTCTTTTTTGTATTATACAAGTGATCTCAAAGGTTTTCTCTATCATCCTTTAGATATCCGTTGCTTTTCCATAAAACCTGGAAACAGGGAAATGAGGTGTAATGGTCTTTCTTTTGTTAAGCATCCCTTGACTCCCATCTGCAAGGCTGCTCACACACAGGGAGTGTAATGAGCCTGTAGAAGTGTGTGTGTGTGTGTGTGTGTGTGTGTGTGTGACAGAGAGAGAGAGAGAGAGAGAGAAAGCAAGGGAAAATGTATGTGAGAGACAGAAAGAGAAAAGGAATGTGTATATGTGCGAGAAAGAAAGAGAGAGCAGAGAGCCAAATGTACGTGGGTGTGTGTGTGTATTTGTGTGTGTGCAGAAATCCGACACGCATATGTGCATTCACGCATCTGTGTGTGTGTGTGTGTGTGTGTGTGTGTGTGTGTGTGCGTGTGTGTGTGCGCATGCTCGCAGTATGTGCACATGCATTCGTCTCTGCGTATATCCTTATATGTGTGTAATGGACTAGGCCTAACATCATTTCACGCTCCAGGATAAAAGTGACTCCTCCATTTAGTCTATTCAGGCCATTTCTATACCATCTGACACAAACTAATCCACTCCGCCAAAGGAGAATGGGTCTCATTCACACACTGACTTATTAAACTGGCGATAATATTGCCGGCAATACAGATAGATTGTCGGCCTTTTAAAAAGTGTTTAAGTGTATGGCTGCTCCTTGCTTCTATAAGAACAGGAAAAAAAGAAAGGAGGGGTCACTGGAGTCCTTCTGGTTATAAAGACCGTCTTTTTAAAGGGCAACGGCCATTCAACAGCCTTGTGTCCTGCCGAGGAGTCCTTGAGCAAGACACTGGACTCCTACAGTACCTGCTCACTCACTAATTTGGTCTGGTATGAGAGATACACCCAGGGAATTAATGCTGCTGCCGATGGAGTGTTAGGTCGAGTAGATGTATAATTAGGTGTTATATATGTAGAATATGTACAAGTAAAACTACTAAAAATCTAGTCGTAGTGGAAGTAGTACAAGTAGTAGTAGTAGTAGTAGCATTAGTAGTTCTAGTAGTAGTAGTAGTTCTAGTGGTAATGGCAGCAGTATTTGTAGTGCCAAAAATAAAGGTGGTAGTGACAGTAAGAGTAGTAGTAGTAGGAGTAGTGGTAGTAGTACTAACAGTCATAGTTGTAGTAGTACTAGTACAAGCAGTAGTGGTGATAGGAATAGTAGTAATAGTGTAAGCAGGAGCAGTATTAGGAATAGCCTACTATTGGTAGTATAAGTTGTAGTGATACTACTAGAAGTACTCGGAACAGTAGTGGTAGGAGTAGTAGCAGTAGCAATAGCAATATTAAAAATATAATTTAGAGTAGAATAGATAGTCACACTAGTAAAACTAGTAAAATACTAGTCGTAGTGGAAGTAGTAAACCTACTACTAGTAGTGGTAGCATTAGCAATTCTAGTACTGGTAGTAGTTCTATTAGTGGTGATAGCAGTAGTAGTTGTAATGCCAAGAATAAAAGTGGCAGTAGTAGTAGTAGGAGTAGTGGCAGTACTAGTAACAGTCATAGATATGGTAGTACTAGTACAAGTAGCAGTGGTATTAGGAGTAGTGGAGCAGTAATAGTAATAGCCTACTATTGGTAGTAGAAGTTGTAGTGATACTACTAGAAGTAAGACCAACAGTAGGGTGGTGGTGGTAGTAGTAGTAACAGTCATAGTTGGAGTAGTACTAGTACTAGTAGAAGCAGTAGTGGTGTTAGGAGTAGTGGTAATAGCCTAAGCAGGAGAAGTAATACTACTACTACTACTGTTGGTAGTAGAAGTTGTAGTAGTTGTAGGGTGGTGGTGGTAGTAGTAGTAGTAACAGTCATAGTAGTAGCAGTACTAGTAGAAGCAGTAGTGGTGTTAGGAGTAGTGGTAAGAGTAGTAGCAACAGTCATAGTTGTAGTAGAACTAGAAGCAGTGGGAGTAGTGGTGATAGCCTAAGCAGGAGCAGTATTAGTAATAGCCTACTCTTGGTAGTAGACGTTGTAGTGATACTAGTAGAAGTAAGACCAGTAGTAGGGGTCGGAGTAGTAGCAGTGGCAGTAGCATGTATCTGTCTTTGATAAATGCCCAAATAAGGGCATTATCATGCTTTGGAGGAGACAGAGTAGCAGGGAGCCGGAGCCGAAGCTGCTGTCCTGCTGGAGATGTCTCAATTACACCAGCTTGTTACTCCGTCCTCTGGGGACCAAGCAGCTGTGAGCCTGGACTGTGGCTAAATGGGATAGTCCCAGAGGACGGCTATACTCACAGAACACAACGGCATGGGAAAAGAGAGAGAGAGAGATGGAGAGAGGGAGAGAGAGAGAGAGAGAGAGAGAGAGAGAGAGAAGGGGGGGTTAACTTGACAGCTGCATTGTAAAGATGATATACAGGACAGTGAGTTCTTAAAGTAATGGGAGTGAAACATAAATTTGAATGAAACAAATACTTTTTGGAGCTCGCTGTCGCTGTGCGTATAGAAATATTCCTGCTGGGAATGTTTTCGGAAAACAGTCGAGAGAGAGAGAGAGCAAAACGAGGGATATCTACAGAAAGAGGGAGAAAGAGGGAGAGATAGAAGGATACGGGAGGTAAAAACTCATCTTGTGTTTTGTTTATCCAGTGTTAGGGTAAACAAACACTGCCCTTTGGACGCTCAAACACACACACACACACACACACACACACACACACACACACACGCATATTGCGGTGGGCGGATGAAAGGAGGCTCACACAAACATAGCTCCTGTGTCGAATGAGCCGCTCTTATTGTGGAAAAACACAGAGATGTTAGTCTTGGCTGGACAAGAATGTGGGCTGTATCAGTGCTCTGTGTGTGTGTGTGTGTGTGTGTGTGCGTGTGTGTGTGTGTGTGTGTGTGTGTGTGTTGAGTGCATGTATGTGCATGTGTGTGCTCCGATGAAAGCTCAGGCTTTCTGCTTATTTGTGCAGGCTTCACTTCAAACAGTCAGCGCACACACATACATGCAGGCATACACACACACACACACACACACACACACACCTCTATAACAAGTCTAATTTACAGTTTGAAAAAGTGTGAAGCTGGCTGTTTTTGGCACATTTAGAGTTGCACATCTAAGGATCTGTACGTGCATGCCATCTCTACCTCCTTCTTCCCATCACTCCCTTCTCTCTCTCTCTCTCTCTCTCTCTCCTTCAACTTCAGAAGCCTCTTTATTCAGGCTTCAGCAGCCAATATCATTCATCCATCAGGTTGTGTGTTTTTTTTTTCACATCACAGAGAGTAGCTGCTTGTCTCATATGTGCCTAAATTTGACTAGTTACCTTTCAACTGTCTGTGGGGGCAAATCACACAGAATCACACCGAGCACAAATTAAAACTTTGGACTCACAAAACTTGATTTTTCTCTTTGATTTCAATGTGTCTTTGAAAACATTCAGTTAGCTTTGAAAGCGTTTCGTGCATTGAGGATGATATAAGCTCTCAGTGAATTTCCAGGTAAAATCTAGGTATTGTTCAGAAGACGATAAAGTCACACAGAGTGCTGCTGATATGGACGCATTCTCCATTTTCCACACTTACAGTAGGAATTCAAACAACAGAGTTTCCATTCCCTGACTAAGTTTTAAAAGTTGACAAAGGAACACAAGAGAAAAGAGACACAATTTCATTTGATTTCCATATGATTTACCATGATCCACTAAACTAGGCTGCAGTTTCCCCAACTAACTCCAATTACAATATAGTCTTCATCATTCGCATTACTGTTCTGAAGACATGTGAGCAGTCAAATGTGTGAAATCAGTTTTGACTGTCTGAATGGGTAAATGACAAACAAACATCCTGCAGCCCCTTGATCAAAACATCCCCACCGATTGGCACTAATGGGGGATTTTGTGTGTAAAAAAAAAAATGTCAAAACTCATATTTATTTTCATAGTCAATGATTTTAGAATAAGAAAACTAATATTTTGGGAAAAGGTTGTGGAAGGACGAGGACGCGGCATTTAATTTTTAAATCTCAGTGGCAAGTGGCATGGGACTTTGGCCTTTCTGGTGTGACCAGGGTAAATTGTGCTTATGTTAATTTATTTATTAGTTTTCTTTCCGAAGCACCAACAATCCGTTCAACACCTTGTTAACGGAGAGAAAGAGAGAGAGAGAGAGAGAGAGAATGAAAAATAATTCAATTATACGTTCATAGCCACGCAACACTTTTCCTCTGTCAGGCACTGCTAACAGGTGTGTGTGTGTGTGTGTGTGTGTGTGTGTGTGTGTGTGTGTGTGTGTGTGTGTGTGTTTGTCAAAGAGAGAGATTAACACCATCAGAGAACTCAGAAGAGGAGAGATGAGAAATAGTTTCAGATTTGTTGGGTGCAGGATCTCTGGAGGGGAAAGCGATTGTGTGCTAATCAGAGAGAAAGATGAAATAATCAAAGCAACGCTACAGTCTGCTGAGTCTGTCTCCGTCTTTGCCTGCATCTCCATTCTCCTTTCACTTTCTCGTTTCTCTTTCTCTCTCCCTCCTTCTCTCTCTCTCTCCTTTTCTGTCTGTTTTTATCTTTTTGTCTCTCTTCACCCTTCCCTCTCTTTCTCTAAACCTGTCTGTCTCTCCATCTGCTATGTCTCTCTTTCACACTTCGTTTTAGTCTTTCTCCCTCTATCTCATTCTCTCTCTCTCTCTCTCTTTCTCTCTCTCTCACTCTGTGTGTGTCTCTCTCTCTCCATATCTCTCTCTCTCTGTCTCTATCCCTCTCTCTCCGTAGCTCTCTCTGTATGGTCTGTCTCTCTTTTGTCTCGCATATCTGATACGATTTGGATATTTTTTTTTTTTAAAGCCTGAACATCAAAGCAACAGCACAACACATGGAATACAATTTGTTTTCAGGTCAGATTAAAAACAACAGTTTCCACTCTGACCACTCAGCTCAGATTTCGATTGTTTTTTGTTTTTGTGTTTTGTTTTTTTTGTTTTTGTGTTTTGGTGTACTTGACAAGAAGAGCAGGCAGCAACAAACATGGAGGAGAGACTAGTGGGGCCCGGACACATGAAGAGGTTTTATATCACATAGCAGCCTCCTCTGTTGTTGACATCAGTTAATGTGATGAGTGCGTTTCTGCTCCACAAATACAAAATGGCATCAGAAAAAGTCAGAATAAGCGGCAGAGAAACTTCCATGTTGCTCACTTGTTGCAGAGCCCAGACTTTTTTGGACAGTAAACACGGCCGTAGTCGGCATGACAGCATCGTTACCATGACAACCAATGTTGTAATGACAGCAAATGATTATATTGTCTATACACACAAATCTGACCTGGTCAATTGTAAATTACAATGTGGACAGTCAGCCTTAAAGATCAGATTTGAAAAACAAATCAGATTTGCCAGCTGTCTGCAAACAGCCGAAGTCTGTGTCTTCCTCTGTGGTTTTCTCTCTCTCTCTCTCTCTCTCTCTCTCTCTCGCTCTCTCGCTCTCTCTCTCTCTCTCTCATCTCTTGCATATCTTCACTATGTCTGTCTCACTCTCTTGTCTTTCTCTGTCTCATCTCACTCACTCTCCATATATTTTTCTGTCTCTCACTCTATCTTTGTATCTACCACCTCTCTTTCTCTCTTTATTTCTCTCTCGCTCTCTATCTCTCTCTGGCGTACATTTTCTCCCTTCCCAATCATACATTAGATTTTCTTTTTCTTTTTTTTAATATGAAGCGTTAAATTGAAAAAAAAAATCTCTTGCCTCTGCAGCCCTGGTGTATCTTTTTAAAGCTTATTAAGATATCATTAACCTAATTTACTCCTGCTATGGGCACAGTTTCCCAGTGGTGTTTTATAGTATTGACTTACAATGGAAGGAGATGGCTGACAGTGTGAAAATGCTATTGGGAAAAGCAGTCAGGATTATTAATGACATTGTGCTGTTGTACTGGGTATATTAGTGATTACAGTGGAGCAGCATGAGTCAGGACCATGGTGGGTGTCTGGAAAAACGCAGCATGGCAAAATTTAATAGAAAAAAGCTATTTTTCTAAAAGAATAGCATCACATATGCAATTTAGCAGACAGCTTTTTCCAGAGTGTTGCAGAGCCATGGCTGTGTACTTTTTTTTTTTAGAATGGGGGATCCTATTGGGAAAAGACCGAGTATATAGAGGGCTTTCAGGGGATGTAATGTCCTCATTTCAACAACAATGGCTGTTAACACCTGATTGTGTTTTTAAATGTACAACTTGGCTTTTTCAACCTAGGCATGTTTACTTTATGTGTTGTTTTTGACATGAAACTGATCATCTCACCCCAGATAAATCTGATTGGTTTTATGTTTCGATAGTCAGCTAGGCTGTCTTGTTGTAAACACATCTGATTAGCACACTAGCTAACTTAACCTAGAAGCTAGTGTTAGTAGTGGCTAGCAGTTGCATGTTAACAGTATTATTAACTGTATATTTAAGCTAACTGAGCTGACTCCTCTCAAGCTACAACTCATATTGCTTTGGAGTAGAGACTAGGACCAAAGGGGCAAGAGTTAAAGTTTATCACAGTGACCTAAATTTGGAAACAAATCTACTTCATCAAAAAGCTCAGTTTTACTTATATCATTCCTGAATTGACCTACGCTCACACCACAACAATCTTGTTCAGGTATCTCTTTCTTTCTTGCCCTGTTGTTAAATATTTACTTTCACTTGCAGTCACTTCTCCTCCATGATGGCAGCAGACGTGGCTGCGAGGAGATTTGTGACACAACTGCAAAGTCTACTGGAGCATAATGGAATAGAGCCTTAATATAGCCTATACCAGAGCTGCAATCAGTAAAGCTGTTGGATCGTGAGTGGAAAGGATCATAAGAGCACACGCATGAATAAATTAGATACAGAGCGATCAAATAAACGACAGTACAGTATTAAGCTGGAGTCGGTGACACAAGGTGAAACGTTGTGCCATTTATCTCACAGGACGACGTCTCTCCTTCCGTTCCTCCAACTAGTCTTCCGTTTCCCTCTTCTGTCCATCTTTGCTCTCTGTTGATAATGATCTTGGCAGGCCACAATGAATAATGTACACTTACCGTAATGGTCGGGAGAGGTTCGGAGAACACACACACACACACACACACACACACTCTCTCTCTCACACACACGCACACACACGAAGGCCATGCATGTACATACACATTCATGAACACACACACGGGCCTGGAGGTATGTGCTCAGGCTAACACGCATTCACGCAAAATCTTTCTCTGAAGGATGTATGCACACACATAAACACACACACACACACACACACACACATATTTACACACACCCTGTCTCTAGGATGTATGAGCATACACACACACACACAGCTGGGGGTGGTTCCCCCTCATCTTAATGATGGGCATCAGAGAGCAGAGAACGTAAATTATTAAAACACACAGCAATTAGAAACATAACACTCCCAATGAGACATATACATGCACACACACATACTCACACACGATACACACACACACACACACACACGACACACACACTCTTGGGGATGGACACACACAGATTCACTTTAGTATGTAAGCACACACATTCACATACGTCCCTGTGTACGCACATGTATGTATGAATGAATCAATCCTCAGCCACACCCACTGATGTACACACCCACACACACACACACACAAACACACACACACACCACAGTGCGTTATTGCAGCCTCTCTCTGATAGTGAGACATCAAAGCTAATTACTGGTGGTTTGGTCATTCATTTGACACAGTATGAAAGCATTTGACTTCCAGATATAACTTAATATTTCACTTTGTAATGTGATACGTCTTTGATCTCCCAGACATTGCCCATACTTAAAAGCTGTTTTGAGAACATGTCCATGGTGTGTGTGTGTGTGTGTGTGTGTGTGTATTTGTGTGTGTGTGTGTGTGTAACGAACCCAGAGGCCTGTGTTAACAACGCCAATGAGGGCTTTACACGCTTAACAAGAAGCCTTAACAAAACTTAAAAGCGTTGATACACATGACATAATTTACGCAATTATCTGATGCTCTTTTCCTGAATTATTTACTATATAGTTAATAAGGAGAATTGATGTAATAATTAATTCTAACAAGGTGGATGCATTTCACTAAAAGCTTGATTTCCATTGATGTTCCATCTAAAGGTTTTGGTATCGGTATCGGTATAAATTTTGACTGTTACTGATGAATATTTGTCCTACACCACACCTTTGGGCAAGAAACCAGCCAGCTTCCACCAGTTCAATTATATTCTATTCGAATTTTTCTGGTAGGTAAAATCGCAGCGCATTTTTTAACATGCAGTAAGGTTTTCCACACTGCTGAATCTGTTTAATCTGCATGTGACCCTGATCTGCGTTGTTTTGTTTTTTTTAACTTTTAGACCTTAGAATTGCTGTTATTTATAATCTTTGAGGCTTATATCACACGTGACATTGATTTTAGGTCCCAATGCAGCAGAATTCAATTCCTCAACAGGATCTCCTGTAAAAGCAATTATTGTCTACATATACCTATCTCTATCAAGGGTCAGTTTTTTTTTTTTCCCATGCCGTGTGCAGAGCCATCACGCCTCCTCTTCAGACGGCGTGTGGATCCTGTGATGCTCAGGTTAACGACGGGCTAACGTCTTGACACCTCCAGCGTCAGATATCCTATTAGAAAAAGTATTAGAAGGAGCTTTTTAGATCCGCCCGCCGGTGTCATTACAGAATTCAATCTCAACGGTCGAGCTTGTTCCCAGGCTCGGGATACATTTCCACGGAGACAAGGTCTGCTGTCCATTGCAGTTAAGAAAAAAAAAAAAAAAAAAAAAAAAAAAAAGAAAGGGAACGCTAAATTATTCATATGAGGCCTCTGCATGACAACAATATTTCATAGCTTCAGATATCCATTGGATATTGGATGGAGGACAGTTGCTGATTGTAAAATTCATAATGCAGGCTGTGGCAGTGTCAAGGGCGATGTGAACAGCTACTGAAACATGTGTCAGAGCCGAGCCGCCTTACATCCTCACTTACCCCGCTGACCTCAGAGGTTCAAGGTATTACAGGCCTATTGGAAGTGAATTCCCATGCAAAGCTCCAGCCATTAAAATGGGATTAATGGCCTCGCGAGTAAATGGAACATAATTTATTCTATTACGCATCGGCGTCGCAGGATAAAGGCACGGGGTAAGGGCAATGTGATGCAGAATGACATTATGCGTTTGATCTTTGATTGGACGGCTGATGAGACTTTCCTCCATCATAAGAATGGCACAAATCCTTCAGCTGAGTGGTATTTCCCTTTAAGATGAAATGAGGCAGGATCAAAGCGTGTGAACAAACTGAATATTGGATGTTTGTTTTTTTCGTTAGTGACCTGACATAGCTAAGTAATGCACTATTGTTGAGCTGGTTGTAGACGAAGGTACAGGTGCAGGCCGAATGTGTTCTCTCTAACTAATGTCTTGCAGTGTATCTTTTGTACTGTAAGACTAGGGCTGATTATTGTATATTTAAGGTTTACTAAAATTATAAAAAGAGAGGAGATAGGCGTGCTCATCTGAATTCCAATGTATGTAGTAAGGTGATCTTTCGCTACAAGTCTTCATCATCAAACGCTGGGGGGAAAAAAAAGGAGAATTGTGCACTCCAAAAAAACCAAGGCAGTCTTACTTGTATATTTTAAAAAAATGCCTTTATTATCTCGGCATGTCCAACAGAGGAGGATAAAATCATACAAGTGGGGATTTCTAACCCACACGCCTCCTTGTTGGACCTGCCAAGATAATAAAGGGAAATACGCAAAGTAAAAGTAAAAGTGGGTTTTTAAGACGATTCTTAAACAAACAGACCGAATCAGCAGATCTGATGTTTTCAGGGAGACTATTCCACATTTTAGGTCCTGCTATGGATACGGCCCTATCCCCAGATTTCTCGATTCGTATCAAAATAAAAGCCCCCGGTGCTGGTATACAAGGCACCACAACACCTCAAGGCCTCGGTCCGGCCGGTGCAGCTCTCTCCCTTCCTTTGCAGCGATCTTGCTGTCACCGTGGCTCCGCCCCTCCTCCACCCCAACTTCTTTAACTCCTGGCTCCCCGGCGACGGGACGACCTTCCCCGCTCCGTCACCCCGGGCTCTGTCTCCCTGCGTGAATTGAAAATGTATCTCCTCGAGAAGCACTTCCCGTCCCGTCCCGTCCCGTCCCGTCCCGTCCCGTCCCGTCCCGTCCTCCCCTACCTTCCACCTCCGCTCACACCCGACCTTGCTCTTGTCTTAAAAGGAAAAAAAATAAAACATTCCTCTACCTGGCTCTTATGTTCTATTCATCGTACATCACTCTGGATCAGAGCTTCAGCTAAATGTATAAAATGCAAAAAAAAAACAGGTAGTGACTGCCAACTTCAAGGCCTAAAGCTTATTTGTATGAGCTGATGAATGTCCTATCTCTTGTGTTTTCACATGCAAACATCAATGCATGTCAAATAGCCATGGGTGTAAAATAAAGGTCTCTTCGGCATTCTTTATAATCATGTTTACTTAGCTTATTGACTTTATTTCAAACTAGCGGTCAGACAAATTGCAATGACGAAGAAATAAAAAAAAAACCTTCAATGACAGTCATGGAGAAAGTAATCCATTTAATATGCTGTGTGTGTATGTGTGTGTGTGTGTGTGTGTTTGTGGGTGTATGTGCGCATACACACATCCTTGTGTGAGCGTGCGTGTGTGTGTGTGTGTGTGTGTGTGTGTGTGTGTTTAGGCACAAGCAATGATAAATGCATAGCAACGTCTGACTAACCCTAAACCCACATGTAAATTGATCTGTATATAATCGGACCGGGGAATTTCCCCTGGCAGTATCAAAACCAGTCATTTACCCTTCACAGAGCGGTTACACACACACACACACACACACACACACACACACAGTGAAGCTAGTCATTCAGATGGCGGTCTTGCTGATGTGTGCCTTTTGGTTTTTGGGTCGCGTTCAAGGCTGATGTGTTTTGCCTCAGCGTTGTTGACTGTTTATAAATGGGATGCGTTCGTACGTCTGCGCAGCTAATGATATGGCTGCTGCCTCTGGTCCAGTCACACAAACAGCCAGCCACAAGCCGGGGGGAGGAGGGAGAGAGAGGAACTCACACTTATGCGTCTATTCTACTCTATTCTATTCTATTCTACCAGTCAAAAGTTGTGGACACAGCACATTTTTCTGTATTTTTACTATTTTCCACATTTTAGAAAGACGTTAAAGACATCAAAACTATGAAATAACACAAATGGAATTATGCAGTGACCAAAAAAAAAAGTGTTAAACAAATCAAAACTATCTTATATTTTAGATTCTTTAAAGTAGCTGCCCTTTGCCTTGATGGAAAGGCAAAAAGGCTTTGGAAAGAAATTCATACATAGGATCAACTTCACTGTTTATGTCTGGTAGAAACTAATGTCAAGCATTTAAGCAGAAGCCTTTAGATCAAAATGGCTTTAAGAGAATGAAAAACATAGAACATTCAATCAGGTGGGTCCAAACTTTTGACTGGTATTCTATTCTATTCTATTCTATTCTATTCTATTTGGTTCTATTCTATTCTGGTAGGAGAAGACAGCGCTGGGTTATCATATCATCTCACAAGCTTCTTTTTATATTACACTGTCAAGGCTGCTGTCAGCTGTTATCACAAACATGTCAGTGAGAGAGAGAGAGAGAGAGGGAGAGAGAGAGAGAGAGGGAGAATAGAGAGAGAGAGAGAGTGAGAGAGAGAGAGAGGGAGGATGAGATCAGTGTTATCACAGTCAGTCATAGTATTGATTCCCACATCTTACTCACTCTCTCTCTCTCTTTGCTTTCATGTGTCTCTCACTTCTCTTTCTGTTTGCCTTTTCCTTAGATCCATTTTCCCTCTCTCTTACCTCCGTCTTTCCCTCTATCCTATTTCCTGTGTCCTCTCTCTCTCTCTCTCTCTCTCTCTCTCCCCCTCTCTTTAAAGTGATTTAGTATCATGTGATTAATGATGGCCATTAGAAGCTTCAATATCAACGTGTCCAAGAGTTCACCGGATACAGTCCATGTAGCATCTGGCCATCCGTGTGCGTGCGTGTGTGCGTGCGTGCGTGCGTGCGTGCGTGCGTGCGTGCGTGCGTGCGTGTGTGTGTGTGTGTGCGCGCATCTCTGTGTCTGTGTGTTTCTGTGCCAGTGTGTGTTCACAAATTACCCATTAGCAAAAGCATTTTATCTGTATTTATGTGTGTGTGTTTGTGTATGTATGCTTCTCTGCTTTTGCTAATGGGTAATTTATGAACGTGCATGCACAGGAACACAAACACACACACACACACACACACACACACACACGCACAGACACGTGCGCACATCCGCATGCATGCCAGGGAGTTTATTAAAAATGTAATTAAGATTCAGCCACCTTGAAATGGCGCCACAGCATTTTGTTTACCGTCATCATCTCCAAATAATGAAGGAAGCTGAAAACAAATTCTGTGAAATCATGAAACAACATGGCCTCAAATACTCTTAAACCAAATTAATTACAAACTTATTCCTCTCAATGGCAGACGAGCAGCCGAGCCGCAAAATACAGAAAGTTGGCATCTGTGTTAATTGTGTTTAATGGCTGGGTGGAAATAATTTGTTTACGTTCATATTAAAAAGATTATTGTTACATTCTCTCCGTTCTCCACAATTTTTGAATTTGTCACACTCTCACTGCTAATATATTTGGCAGCAGAGTTCAAGAGAAAGAATATCTAAGGCATGCGAGCCCAGACAGAGGGTTTGTTGTTGTTTGTTTGTTTGTTTGTTGGTTTTAGTCTTTAATCAATTTCAGCTGTGATTGTCTTTCTTTACTTAGAGGAAGTTATTTATCAGTTATTTGGGAGTTACGGGAGTTATTTGTCTGATATGTGAATTGCCTTTCTTCACTGGGTGAGAGATTTCAGTTGGAACATGACGACTTGCCTGAAGATCAGATCATGAAATAAGAAAGCGAGTGAAATCTCTTGAGAAGTGATCAGCCGCCTGCAGGAGGATAAGTCTGACTTTAAACACATTGAAATATCCCTAGGTAAGCCCGAGAACAAGATAACAAAAAAATGCCTCCTAAACTTCTTCTTTTTTTTTTATTCGATGTGTAAAACTCAGTGACAAAGATGTTTTCGGACTGTTTTTAAACCACACAGGCTATTGTTCGTACGTCATAAAAAGCAATTTTGTCCTCTGTGGGTGTCTGATAAGAGGATTTGGAAGGTTTAAGCCAACAATACTTTGCACATGCTGTAAGCCCCATATTTACTGTTCACTTTTTTTTTTTTTACCTTCATCCCACTTTGCTTTGTCGTTTGTTATTTTTTATTTATTTATTTATGTTTTTTTTATTTTTTCTTGTGGGATCACAGAGAAAGAATTTGCAGGATTGGAATTAGGACGAAGGGTTTTGGGTTTCATTAGACGAAGGTGTAAACGAAGAATCCGCCATAAAATATTCTTCATATATTGCAGATTTGTAAACAAAGCTATAGACACAAAAGAGACATGACTCTGATCTGTGGTGTCAAACCAATGTAAAGCTTGGAAATATGACAATGGCTTTATCGATCTACGGCATATTTATACTCATATGAACTGTACATTAAAATAGTTTCTATTAAATTAAATCAGCATTAAATTAGAAGCAACACTGTAATCTCCCTCAAAAAGTATTTCTTAAAGGGATAGCCAACTAAAATATGCAATTTCTCATAATTTTTTTTTGGTCATTGTTGTGTGTAAAAAAAAAAACATGAAACTGCGTAAATCTAAAGTCTTTTCTACGCTGAGAAAAGACGATCAGTTGATTTATCTTGTTTTGTTGCGGATTAAAAAAACGACTTTCTCACGTCAGAGTGGGAAATCCAATCAGAACGCGACCTCAACACGCCGCTCTCTCTCCAGTCTACGGTGAAGCTCGCTCGACCGAGGTTCGTAGCGATGTGTGTTTTTAACGGCTGATCTATGATGACAAAAATTATTTTTGCCGGCGAATGTTTCAGCTCCAACTAGATTGAGCTAGCAGAGCTGTGTTTTGTGTAAAAGGTTTGGAATTTATACGATACGATAGGACTTTATTGTCAGATTTCTCTGAAATTTGTCATGCATCCTAGCAGCTCCGTTCAGAATAAACACAATGACATGACATTGCACATAAAACACATAACCACACCACATTCAATTACATATAAACATCCGAATAGCACATAAATAGCAGATAAATAGCACAGGGACCCTCAGTTACCCCCGTATTGCGCTAAGTTACTGCTTATCAAGTTTGGCCGCTAAACAGCCGCCGTTCTCCCTCTCTCTCTCTCTCTCTCTAGTGTAGAGTGAAGCTCGCTCGACCAAAGGGCAGAGGGAACTAATGAATGTTAGGAATGCTCAGATCTTGGTGGATGATGAACATACTGTAGAACTCAAGTGATACTAAATGAGAAAATTTACATTTTTACCTGGGTTGACCATCTCTTTATTGCTCTCATATTGCCTCTTGCCATTTTGTCCAGTTCCTCCCGCATGTTACACTGAAGGAAACTCTTCTTTTCTGGCTATTGGACACAGCTGTGAACGCTCACTACCACTCACTGAACTCCCTAGAGGCGTAATAATAACATTACAGGGGTGAAATTCAGCAGTATACTCCTTTAATTCAATGGCAAACAGTTTGATGTCAACGTGAGCTGGCCAGTCCGCCACGCCGGCCCACCGGCTTCAAAACAGATTACCAGATTTTCCTCAAAATTGTGAATCCATGACATTAAACGGGAGCTGTTTTAACATCATACAGCTGCCGATCCAGCTCCAGACATCCTAATCATGCCGGAAAAAACATTTAACAGGCCGTATAAACTCAGATGCTGCCGTCTGTGTAAACCCCCGGTATTTATCGGCTTTGCATGTGGTTTCCCATGATGCCTTACAGAAGCATCTTCCTCTTTTCATCCCTGTGACAGCACATCACTCTCGTTCTCCTCCTCCTCCTTTTCCTCCTCTCCTCCCTCTCTCCTCTCTAATTTTACCTCTGATTCAGTCTGTAATTGAATATTCCATCTGAAACGTAGAGCCGTATCCACTTCCTTCAGCCACGTGGCGTTGAGGTATGAACTCCGGGGAACGCAGTAGCTGAGCAAAGTATTCCTTATTAGAAATGTTAAAATAGTTCAATCTAAAATGTGTTGGAAAAGAAAAATTCTGCCTGAAATTAACCATTCGATATTCCAAAACCATGCTACACATCAAAAAGATAACTGTTTTTTAAGCACAGTTATTTAGGTTACTCATGACTTTAACAGTATTCAGTATTCAGTGGTGGAAGAAGTACTGAGATCTTTTACTTAAGTAAAAGTAGCAATACAACGATGTAAAGATACTCCATTACAAGTAAAAGTCCTGCATTCAAAATCTTACTTAAGTAAAAGTACTTAAGTATTGGCAGCAAAATGTACTTAGAGTATCAAAGTAAACGTACTCATTATGCAAACTGTCCCCATTTAGAGAGTTATATTTTTCATAAATTATTGGAATATTAATACTGATTTATTGACATACATGTACATGTAAGCAGCATTTTAAAGTTGTCAACGTGAAGCTAATCTTAACAATTTAGCTATACTTTTGGGTTGTCTAATCTATAACAATGCTATTTTATAGTTATTTTATAAAGATGATCAAATGTTTTAAATTTAAAATATTGATCTGAAAAGTAACTAGTAACTATAGCTGTGAAATAAATGTAATGGAGTAAAAAGTACAATATTTCCCTCTAAAATGTAGTGGAGTATAAGTACAAAGTATAGCATAAAATGGAAATACTCAAGTAAAGTACAAGTACCTCAAAATTGTACTTAAGTACAGTACATGAGTAAATGTCCTTAGTTACTTTCCACTACTGTCAGTAATGTACTTTACTTTCATGACTGAAATCCATTTGTAAGAGCTGGTATTATTTATTTAATGGTGGATATCTCATTTTGGAATGGCAGTCTTCATGTGTTTGTTATGGATGTGTGTCTTAGGTCAGCTAAATCAAAGTTTGATAACATGCCAATGGCAATAAAGATCTATTCTAGTTCTATGACCGCTGGTTGGGTCAAGGGTCATTTTAGCCTTATCCAGTTTAATAATATAATAATAATGTGTTGAAAAAAAATCCATCTTTGGCTCCTCTTGCACTGTTATATATCATCAATCTGTTACGATCAATACATTCCAGGAGTTATTTTGTGATGAAGTATTGTGGTTTACTTTTTCTGTTGTACCCACTTTCCCTCAAGCTGCCTCTTCTCCTTCAGTTAATGATTTCCTATTTTTTTTCCCAGAATGCATTTTGACAACCCTCAGAGAACTTGTTGCATTCAGCTGTGGATTTTATGTTTAGGTGGAGAGAGTGACAGCGATAGCAGAGAGAAAGTTTTAACAGTTGAGGAAAAAGTGAGAGTCACGTTGTCACGCCCCCCCTTACTCAAACCCCAACCTGTCTCTCTGCTGCATTGCATTCTGGTCTCTCTCCTGCTCCTGTGGGTGGAGAAATTGGTCTCTCTGCCTCTTCTACGATGGATTTCTCCCTGTATGATTGTTGAACGTCTCTTGGTGCAAAATGGCGGCTCTAGAAAGAAGCCCTCGCTCTTTGATTCTGGGTTAGTTAGACGTTTACCGCTGATGTTTTACATCCTGAACCATTGAGCACGTTCACATGGACTGCGATATTCCGATATTAACCCGATTAAGACAATACTTCAACTTCAACTTCAACTTTATTGTCCCCGAGGGGAAATTTGTCTTGCAGCCAGGTAAAACATAGAACACACAGAGACATAGGCACACAAACTCAGGTACAAAAAACATGATAAAATACATGAATACATCAAGTGACAACAGGACTCTGAATAAGACACTGACATGTAAACAGAATTTTCTGATTACCTTAACCCGAATAAGGTCATAGTGGGAGTAAGCAATAGTCGAATTAAGACGTGGAGTATTCCGATCTTAGTCTCATTATTGAAGTGCATTGTAGACATGTAAACACCTTAATCGCACTGTGACTTCCTATCTGAGTTTTCACAGCATTTTGCGACACGTCCAACTGCTTGATGACGCATGCTCTAGCTTCCAGCGAGTGTTGCGCAACTTGTTTACAGAAGAAAAGATGACTGCCACCGGTAAAAAGAAGTCCCGACATTTTGTCCCGACCACGGCAGCAACATGACAGAAAGGGTTTCAGGTTAAATTCAGGAGGGAAACTCTGACGTAGGACTTCGGGACATAATGTGAACCGGAATATGAATGGAATATTCTATAAGCAACTCGTGTAAACGCCTTAATCGAAATATCGTCTTATTTAGAATAAGGTCAATAGTCGGATTATTGCAGTCCATGTAAACGTAGTCACTGTAGCTACTGGAAATATCTTGATGTGACGTCACCTCGTCTACGCTTGGACAGTTATCCAGAGGAAGAAAAAAAATACACCAACAAAAAAACAAAATTGAAAATCAAAGAAATGCAAGCTACGTCTCCTTAATAGCTGATTTTTTTTTTTGATTTTTTTCCTTTAGTCGAGTGCAGCCGGTCAGACAAACTGAAAACTGATAAACATTTTGAGAGGAACATCACCAGTGGCTGTTTTGCAGCAGTGTTTAAAATGTTTCAGGATGGATTCAAGCTACTTATGTAGATATATGCAGTAAATGTTTTGGCCAAGGTCACTTCAGAAGCTGAGCATAAATACTGAATCAGGCCAACACAGTAGTAAGTATGGGGAAGAGTCTGAGGCAGGAGAGACTAAAGTTTACACTGGGAATTTACAGCAATTTTCACTTTTGGCCCCATATTTCTCCAACTAAAACCTTTTTTATTCACCTCACTCCCTCTCCTCCTGTGGATTGTTTGGTGTGCTTAGCCTTTGGTCTCTCTCTCTCTCTCTCTCTCTCTCTCTCTCTCTCTCTGGCCATGGACTGTCACCTTTGGTTTTGTGTTGCGGACGGAGCGGGGGAGAGGAGAAAAAGAGAGAAGAGAAAGGAGGAGAGGGGGGAGCGGAGGAAGCTATGGATGAGGGAAAGAAAACCAAAAAAAACCCCCCAAAAAAAAAAAAACATGAGAACAGTATGAGTGTTTTGGACGGAGGTGGGAAAGTTTTAGATGGGGGATTTGGTGTTCAGTGTTTGTGTGTGTGTGTGTGTGTGTGCGTGTGCGTGTGTGTGTGTGTGTGTGTAAGCGACTCGCACAAGAAGAGGAAATGCACGTCATTGTGTGCATGTGCGTTGTGTGTGTGTGTGTGTGTGTGTGTCAGCCTGTATGTGTGTGTTTGTTTATGCTCAAATCTGTGCTTTTGTGCGTGTGTGTGTGTGTGTGTGTGTGTGTGTGTGTGTGAGACAGAGTGGGGACGCGCCCTGAAAGAGCAGTCCACGGCGGGGGGTCATTCATGATTTCATCACCCAAGCGCTACTAAGCAGCTCTCTCAGACGCTCGCCCTCCGCTGCTCTCTTTCCCATGCTCCCTTTCTCTTTTTTTTTTTTTTTTTTGTCTTTCCTTCAGTTTCCTTCACACTGGGTTTTCTCTCTCTGTCCCGCTCTGTCCTTTTTCCCCTTCTCCAGTCTTCCATGATCTCTCTCTCTCTCTTTCCTTCTCTCTCTTTCTTTATCTCTTTATCTCCCTGTTTCTTTCTTCTTCTTGCTTCCTCTTCTCATCTGTCCTTCACACCACTTTTCCTCTTGCCCCCTGTATTTCTCTCCTTCTCTTCTCTTCTCTTTTTTCTCTGCTGTTCATTTTCCCTCGTCTTTCTCTCTCTCTCTTCTTTTTCTTCCTCTTTTCTCATCTGTCCTTCACACCACTTCTCCTCCTGTACTTCTCTCCTTCTCTTCTTTTTTCTCTGCTATTATTAATTTTCCCTCCCCTCCCTCTCTCTCTCTCTTTCTCCTTTCTCTCTCTCTTTCTTTTCCCTCTTTTCTCATCGTCCACACCACTTTTTGTCTTGTCTCCTCCTGTACTTCACTCCTTCTCTCCTCTTTTTTCTCTGTTAATTCTCCCTCTTCTCTCTTTCTCTCCTTTTCCGTCCTCTTTTCTTATCTGTCCATCACATCACTTTTCCTTTTACATCTCTCCTTTTTTATTCCCTGCATCTCTCTCTTTTCTCTGTCTTTACCCCCATGTCTGAGAATGTTTTATCTTCTTTATCCATCTCCATCTTTCATTTTCTCTCTTCTTTCTGTCTTTCCAATGCGTTTCTGTTTTTCTGTCTCTCTTTCTGCCCTTTCGACTCATTTTCTCTTTCTCTCTCTTTCTGTTCTGCTGAGCCTTCTCTCTCTCTCTCTCTCTCTCTCTGTAAAGTGATGCATGGGCACGAATTGAACCTTTGAATAGGAACATTTCAAACCACCGTGTCATTCATATATAGATGCGCAGGCATGAATACACAGTCACACACACAAGGACGCACACACACACACACACGCATTGTCAATGAAAGATATAATAATGTTCTAAAAACAAATCCTTAAATATGTAATTCAAGTCTGAATTAAAACCACCATGAAATGAGGTTGCTGGTGTCCTGCAGAAATCTTGCTTTTTATTAATATTTGACTGCTGATATTGTTCCTCGTGTGTGGGAAATGTTTCACGACCAAGCTGATCTGTTTAATATATATGGTGAAAACGTTTTTTTTTTTAAAATACCTCGCCATCAATATGAAAATACATTTTTTCATCAGTCTTTGAGAAGTTGACATTTTTAGAGATGTATGGTTTTTGCAGAACTCTTGGATGATACAAAGAGCAGACCTGTGAGCTACTGAAAGAACCTTCCACACATTTAAGCCAATCAGTGAAACTGATTTCAAACCCTCGCTGAAAGTATTTAAAAATGGGGCAACATTTTACATAAGCTGCACTGTCAGGTATCTTTCTCATTATCAGCACAATATGAGTGTATTTGGACTCTTTGTGCATTACAACCACAGGAAACATCTCTATGTATCTCCAGGTCCAAAATGACCAACTCCATGCAAGTCAATGGGACCACAACCCAACTTCTCATTAAAATATATAGTAAATAAATTTTTTCGACAAGAGATTATGGTCTCAGTTGCTAATTTCACTTCAAAATCTTTGATTTTCAAAATGATTGTCATTAACGGGATATAATGGATATGTTAGGCTAGGTCAGTGGTTCCCAAACTTTTTCTGTCAGGCCCCCCTTTTACTATATAGGAACATTTTCAGCCATTTTCTCTGTTCACCCTCTAGGGGGCGCGACACCTAGTTTGGGAACCTCTGGGCTAGGTTGTTTTCCTAGTGATTGACAGGTGGCCAATAACGGGCTAATAGTAGGCGGAGCTGCCAATAGTGGGCTCCACCCTCACCCTCTCTTTAGCTCCGGCTACAAAAAACGTCAACATGGCGGCGACCATAAACCCAACCTCCATGCTTCCAAACGGCCCTTCAGAAGCCAATGGGTGACATCACACTCACAACATCCATCTGTTTTTTACAGTCTATGATCTGTGGTGGGGCAGGAACCTGTGGGTGATAATGACCGGCTGATAGCCAAATATTTAATAAAAAGCCGGTATTTCTGCGACCCGACGTATCAGTCTAACCCTGTTAGCTAACACGGTCACCTCAGGACGTTTTCCACGGCTGGAGTCGCTGCTCGTTGTGTGATTTGTATCGCATTAGATCACGCTCTGATCTTAATGATCATAAAGCAGTCGGGGTGTGTAATGCTCCTGCAGCTGCCCCGTTATTCCTCCTGAGCAGGAAGTTCAAAGAGGAACGCCACGCTGAAGCTTCACTCTGCTGTTAACTGTGAGAGGAGAGGAAGATCATAAGAATATGAGAGGAGTGAGAAAGTCTCCTCTCTCTGAGCTGAAAAATCGACTGACTGTCTTCCTGGAAATCTATAACATCTGCCTCTCCTCCCTTCACACACACACACACACACACACACACACACACACACACACGCACACATACCCATACACACCCGTATCTCCTAATAAGAACACAATAGGAGCTGTAGATGATGGACTGCCTCCTTCCATCTCTTTAAAGTGAGTGCACGTATACATACATACACACACACACACACACACACACACACACCTCATTGGCATGCCTGTATGCCTGCACATGTCCTGTCAGATCCAAGAAGGCATTTAAAACACTAACAAGGCTTCTATTCACTTTGGCCACATGCCAACCTAAGATGCACACACACACACACACACACACACACACACATTCACACACACACACACACACACACACACACACACACACACACACACACTCACACACACACACACACACACACACACACACACACACACATGCACACACACACACACACACACACACACACACACACACACACAAGCACTTGCAGGCTCTTGGACAACATGGACTCATATATGAATGAACACACACACACACACACACACACGCATATACACACATAGTTCTACACACAGAGTTCTACAATTACACAGCAGTATTTTTATAGAAAATTCCCTGACACCCCAGGTGTCTGACCCCCTGGTGTTGAAAAAACACACACTCCCTCACACACACACACACACACACGCACACACACACACTGCGCTTCCGTCCACCAGATGAAAGTAACCACACAATCAACAGCATCATAGTCCTGACCCACGACTCTCCACAGCTTTGTGTTTGTGTCCATGTGGTTTTTAGTAGAGTGTGTGTCTGTGTGTTTGCTGTATGTGTGTGTGTGTGTGTGTGTGTCTTTCCACACCTGTGAATATCTGAGTGTGTGTTTCCTCTGTGTGTGTGTGTGTGTGTGTGCATGAGAGAATAGGTCCTTTATCGAGTGGCGTTGATAGTATTTGTGTGGCGCAGCACGAAGCGGTTAGTCGTGTCACATTCCATCCACATCCAGCCAACACCGTAGCCTGCCCTTTGATACGCCCTAACACACACACACACACACACACACACACACACACACACACATACACACACACGAATACACACAGACCTGGCAGGCTAGTGCACACACGCTTTCACATTTTCTGTATCTTCAAACTCTATATATGTGAACCTAGAACAGAACAGAACAAAATAGAGCGAGAGAGAGAGAATAGAATAGAACATAACAGAAAAGACAAGAACAAAACAAAATAGAATCAAATAGAATAGAATAGAATGGGAGAGAACAGAACAGAGAAGAGAAGAGAAGAGAAGAGAAGAGAAGAGAAGAGAGGAGAAGAGAAGATAAGAAGAGAACAGAGCAGAATAGAATAAAATGGGAGAGAAGAGAAGAGACAACAGAATAGAATAGAAGAGAAGAAGAGAAGAAAAGAGAACAGAGCAGAATAGAATAGAATAGAATGGGAGAGAAGAGAACAGAACAAAACAGAGCAGAATAGAATAGAACAGAACAAAAAAGACAAGAACAAACCAGAATAGAAGAGAAGAAAAGAAGAGAATATAACAGAACAGAGCAGAGTAGAACAGAGCAGAATAGAATAGAATAGAATAGAAGACATCCATACAAGAATAGAGAAGACACAGTGTTGGGGTAACATGCTTCTTTGTAATGCATTACAGTAATCAGATTACTTTGATGTGATAACCAGTAACTTAAGGCTTGTAAACTGTGCTTTTAGTTACTTATTAAAACTAGAAGGCACTTGGAGAGCACAAAGCACTGAATACTTCTCTAGCTTGTGTCGTTGAACCCAAAAGTTTTAAATTCAATTGATATCTTGACCCAGCAGACGTCCCCTGAGGATTTGGAATCAATTCTCTGTCTCTGTTAGCTTCCTAGTTATGGCTAAAAAACGATAATCGTCTTCTGGTGGAAATCCCAGATCCGGATCTTCACCAAAATCTAATCAGTTGTTCCTTGGCCCGAGTTTCATCGAAAGTGATTCATAAGGTTTTCAGACGTCCTGCACGCAGAACCACAGACAGACAAACAGCAGTGAAAACATGAGTAGAATGTTGTTTTATTTTTCTTTCATACGGTTTCATTTTTGTTAAGCCTAAATTTTAAAGAACCAAAAAAAAAAAGGGTAAATCCCGTAGCATCGTGTGCTGATTGAAAAAATAAGTCTGCTTGATATAAATGAGACTGGCTGACTGACAACACACTTGGCAGCACAAGCCATGTTGCCACAGCAGTTTGGATGGGTAATGCAGAAGTACTGTAATAAGTTACTTTTGGTTTAACTAGTTACTTTTTAAGGCAAGTAACAAACTAAAGGAACTAATTACGTATATAAGTATCTTTCCCCGACACTGGACACATCATTCATGAATCTAAGTCTTATTTCACTGGAGCTTTCCCTCCCTCCCTCTCTCATTCCCCTCTTTGTGTCTCTTCCTCTTCCTCCCCTGTCACACTTTGCAACAGTAAATTTTGTGTATTCAAATTCCTCATATCTATTCTCCTCTGCGTTTAGTGTGCTTCAGAACAATGAGCTCTCTTCTGTTCGGTAGTTTTCGTGTAATGGAGAGCAGACACCGAGCGGCTCTCAACCTGCCAGCAGCACGCTAATGTGTTTTTAATGAGGAACAAGTGTATTATGGCTAATGTCACAATGGATGAATCTCAAAGTGAATCATAGCTAATGTCTGCTGTCTTAATGCGCTCCATCCTTGCTTCCACGTGCGACATTTTGCAACAGAGCCTCAATAATGAAATCTGAAGAAGTCTCTCTGTTGGAGCAGTTCGTCTGCTTGTAATTAAGGAAACGCCTCCTTTTCTCTGATTTAAAATTGTATTTCTTTAAGAAGAGCTTTGTTCCAAAATGAACAAACTCTACTCTGCCGCAAGGTTGGAAGTAACAAATTAGTTTATTCCTGTTACTATGACTGAGTAGTTTTTTGTATACTTCTACTGTTTTTTTTAAGTATTTTTTGAAGTTAGGAACTATACTTTCATGTAAGTATGCTGTCACTGAAGTATTTTAAATCACATCCATTACAGATTATACATTTTATCAGCTCTCCATAAGCATTGCATCAGAAACTGGCCAATCGTAACATGACCAAATGTGGAGCTGCTAGTCAGTCAGCAGAGAAGAGAAGAGAAGAGAAATATGGCTTTACTTCGTTCATTGAGTTTGTTTTGTAAAGTTTTAATTTTAATTAATTATGTGTCCTCTCGTCCTTTTTGCTTTGCATGTGAAGGAAAGTAACTCGATAACTTTTACTCTTAGTGCATTTTAAATGGCTTTTACTTTTACTTAAGTAGATTTTTACACCAGTAATCTCAAGTAAGATTTCAGCAAAATACTTTCACTTCTACTTCATCTTCTACTATTTTGGTTCTTTCCTCCCCTGTTCCCCCTTCCTAAGTGATAGAAAGACAGAAGGTCTATGTCCTTGGTAGACGAGACTTCAGCACTTCACCACAGACTGCATCCTCTATATTTTAGAGATACTGAATGAAGAAGTTGAGGAAATGTATTTTTCTAACAAAGAGGATAAATAGCGCTCTGCACTAGAACCCGTCATTTGTTTAGTAAAGGCCTAAAAACGTCCAAACCACAGATATCCTGTGTGAAGCCAGACAGGAGGTTGTGTGTTGTAACAGGAACACTTCAGACCGGCGGCCTTGACCGGCTCGGCCCGCGGCCTTGTCCGGTTCACCGCAGTGTGTGTACATGAAAGAGCATCCATGTGTGTGTGTGTGTGTGTGTGTGTGTCCCCGGATGTGTGTATTCAACACCCGGTGGTTGTTAATGCATTTTTAGCCACAAGGGCATGTGACCATAAACCTCTGTGTGTTCCGTGTCCAGTTTAGTTTTATTGGTTTTGGAAAGCGGTTTTGTTTTGTTCTGTGTGCTTCGGGAAAACAAAAACACGATTAAAACACGTGATGACAAGTCCAACGAGACGATATAACCAAAAGAAAACATGTGCAAGCACGCGAAAATGTGATGGATTTACTAAAAAACACAAAAGAGGTATCACCAAAACTTTAGTGCCATTTTGATCTGGATCCAAAACAATAGGACAATAGTGAAGACATTTAAGATAAGATTAAATGTATTGATCCAGTCAGGAAATTTTATTTTTTCCAGCAGCAAAAATAATAGGAAAAATAAGCAATGAAAAAACAGTAGCGATATTTGCAACAATACAAGCCATAAAATAGAATATATACAGAATATATATTGTGGGATTATACAACAATATGCTGCAGACAATTTCTACACATTTAGTAGACTGTAAGAGTGGATTTTTGGATTTTACATACACATTTACTCTGTAACTCTCAGATCACCATGCATCGTTCCTGAGGATAAGAAATGCAAACTAATGGAAAAGACAAGGACGAATCAGGAGGGAGTCACTGCATAAAACTTTACTTTCTTACTTTCTCTTTGGCTAACTTTATTCTAAGTCTTCCTTTCCGTGTTTTCTCACACCCCATTCTTTCTCCAGATAAGTCTTTATAGCTGTCTTTCTCTTCTTTTTCTTTCTATTTCTTTCACTTCTGTCTTCTTGCGCTCTCTCTCTCTCTCTCTCTCTCTCTCTCTCTCTCTGTCTCTCTCTCTCTCTCTCTCTCTCTCTCTCTGTCGCTCTAACATGGAACAGAGATTGGGGCAGCCATGCTGTAATCTTCTGTCTAATCTGTTAATCCCATTAATTATCACACAGACATTATTCTATCCAGTTATAATCCACCCCAGAGACCTGCACCACACACACACACACACACACACACACACACACACACTTGCCAACACATGTGAGTGCGCACATACAGACACATACACACAAACACACCATATTGGCTCACACAAACACACACACATCAGAATTGATTTACTTTAATTAAGCACAAATACAGTCACAGGAATTTGTCTTGGTAATTTAGTCACAGGACAACAGGACCGCACATACAGTACACACACACCAGTGATGACAATACAGTACAGACATCAACAGTACAGACAT
Organism: Centroberyx affinis; assembly: GCF_046629955.1. Taxonomy (NCBI): domain Eukaryota; kingdom Metazoa; phylum Chordata; class Actinopteri; order Beryciformes; family Berycidae; genus Centroberyx; species Centroberyx affinis. Next base: position 80,002 of record NW_027279109.1, read on the forward strand.
GCTGCATGTGTATATATATATATTGTCTTACTTTTCAACATAACATATAATAATGTGAAAAGGTCGAGTGCTCAGAAGGTATGGAGTTTGTAGACTCCAGTCAAAAAAACGTAAGGTGCTCATGAAGAAGATAATATAGACAAAAAACAAAAAACATGTTGACCCACTGAGTGTTGATACACTGACATAATATAAATGCATATTAAAGCTGCAAAAGGCAAGAGAGAAGAGTGTCCCATTCCCCATACTTGAAACCTTGTAGATTTGTCTTATTTTCCCAAGATGTTCCTCTGCTGTCAGGTTCGGTCTCTCCTCCTCCACAGGAAGAGATGAATCCAGACTTGAGAGTGAAATCCAAACTGTCTCCTAAACAGCAGTGAGCAGCGCTCCGTCCAGAGAAAGCTGGACTCACCAACGTTAGATCTTCTCCTCTCTCGTCTCTTTGGTTTCTTTGGTATAAAGCATCACAGACCGGCTGCTTGGTGAACATGAGCGAGTTGTGTGACGTTCACTGACCTCACTGTGCAGGATTTCTGGGTGTTGAAGTTCAAATTTTTCAAACAGTTTCCTCTCGCTGCCATTTGGGGCTTGCAATGTGCAAAGTTGCCTGGTGTAGTTATAACAAGTAAGACTGGTAACAGTTTCAGTCCAGTATTTAGTTTGCTACGGTGCTTTTGAGACGAAGCAGGCTTAATTTGTTAGCCTAACTTTTTACTTTTAACTTTAGACTTGCACACCCTTATATTATTTAATATTATTTATTATCTTTTACTTATTGCCACTGCACAACACGTTACTCAATTTGATTTTGTACTTTATTTTGCACTTCACTTGCAGTGCATAATATCTGATCTGGTATTGTTTCCCATTTTTGGTTTTTCAGTTTCTGGTTCAGTGCGGTAGGAGTGTCTTCGTTTTTACTTGAGCTGTTGGTTTATTCCGGGAATTTCTGTGTTCTATATCTCTGATGCTTGTTGTTGTCGATGTTTTTATGTTTTTATGTAACCTGATGTGTTTCGATGCCTGCTGCAGACCAAATTTCAAGTTGAAGTTGAAGTTGAAGTTGAAGCAGAGCCATCTTGTATTAGCATGAATTGTAGGAATCTCAATAAACACGAGATACATCGAGGTGAAACTGGTGCAAGTCGTCTCGTCACACAACAGCAAGTCGTTCAGAGTGTGTGTTTCCTCTTCACCGCCAGTGTGCAAACTTGTTGAGCATCTAAACCATTTCCCGCTTCCAATAACCCAGACAGATTATGACAAACCCAAACAAGATGTCTGAGATATGCTGTTATTATCTGGGATACAGAGGCATGGACACACCTAATCCCATTTGCTTTTTTAAATCTGTGTGAGCTCAGTTTTGAATATTGTGAATATTCTTTTTCACTCATATAAAAAGTTAAATATGTTTAAAAAATTGAGTCCAGGCTATAAAAGTGTTGTCATTTTGTCAGCCAAGCTCTGAAGTTTCCTACTATACTAAAAAGTAGCACCATTTGTTTTCATATGATGGAATCAGTCATTTTGAGAGATTAGGTGCCTCTGTTTGTTTTTCCAAATAGTGGCTCATCTCATTTCATCTTTGCACAGATTGGCACATGAGGATGTGAACAGACAGCTCATCCCAGAGACGACCTCTAATGGGATATGAGCAGTTATCTGGAAGACTATGAGCATGTAAATGGACCCAATGCCTCAAAAAGCAGCTCCATAACTCATACACCCAGACCACTTAGCATTATTAGTCTACGACAAAAGATTAATATTTCAAAACCATAAACAAAAAAAACAAACACAGAAGCCACCGCTGTGCCATAATTCAGGCCCCGCGCCACTTAACGTTATTGTAAACCAAATATTTAATATTTCAAACCATAAACAAAAACAAACAGACAAGCCCTCTGTCCATCCACAGTGCCATCCATCTCTTCTCTCCTCCCTCTCCTCCCTCTCTTCTCCATCTCTTTCTCTCACTTTTTCCTTACTTTTCTTCCCCCCTTTCCTCTCCTCCTGCCTCTTCCCATTTCCTGTCCTTTCCTCCCTTATTTCTCTCTCATTCCTCATTTCTCTCTCTCTCTTTCTTCCTCTTTCTTTTCTCTCCTCTTTCTCTTCAATCTTTCTCTCTACCCTGACTCCCTCCCTCATCTCTCTCTTTTTTTATTATTTTTCCTCCCCCCTTTCCTCTCCTCTTGCCTCTTCCCCTTTTCCTGTCCTTTCCTCCCTCATTTCTCTGTCATTCCTCATTTTCACTTTCACTCTCTCTCTCTCTCTCTCTCCTCTCTCTCTCTCTCTCTCTCTCTCCTTTTTCCTCCTCGTCTCACATGGACAAAACCTAATTACATATCACTAGCTGAGACGGTGTGTGTGTGTGTGTGTGTGTGAGCATTGTTTAGAGGGTCTGTTTTGGTTTATCATATTTATCAAACCCCCCTAAATGGAACAGCTGTCTGTCTACAGAGAGGGAGAAAGAGAGAGAGAGTGGAGGGATAGAAAGAAAGAGAGGGAGAGAAATAAAAAGAGAAAAAGAGAGAGGAGAGCAAAGCAAACAACAGTTTGAAAGAGACAGGATGAAAGAAAGAGAGTGAGAGAGGAGATTGAAAGATTTGCGCAGTACAGCAGATAAAGAGAAAGAGAGATGAGGAGAGAGAGAGCAGCAAAGAACGATAAAAACAGAGCGAGAGAGGGGGGTGAGGGAATAAATGAGTCAGAAAAACAGTGGGATATTGCCTTTTTGAGGAAAAGAAAGCAAAAAGATAGAGATTAGAAAGAGAGAACTGGAAAATAGAGAGAGAGGGAACGGAGACAGGCAGGGAAGGAGGGGGGAAAAAAAACAAAAAGAGGCTATTAGTGACTGTCCAGGTGATCAGTTCTCATTGCTGTTATTGCCTCTAGCCCCCCTGATGCAGACTGGAGTCGGCTCACACACACCACACCATCACTCACACACTAATGACTTCGCTCAGTGTGTGTGTGTGTGTGTGTGTGTGTGTGTGTGTGTGTGTGTGTGTGTGTGTGTGTATGTGTGTGTACTCAGTTTTAATCTATTTGCAGGGTCCAGTAGTCCTCAAATGCATTTTTTGTTTGGTTTTATTCCACTTCCAAGGCTCCATAACCAGCAGAAAGGACTAAGATATTTGTTTGTTAATCTCTTTCAATTGCAGTAGGTATTAATTGAAAACAGTAGAGTAGCCCGGTCTTGTACTGCAGTGATTACTGGGGACTATTATACTAGATTAGCTTTGCTTTTGTCTTTTAAAGAGCTACAAGATTGTCTGTCTTTCTTTCTTTTTTTTTTTCTTTTTTTTCGTTTTTCTTCTTTACAAGGAAAATAAACGCAATTAAACGGGAGAGCAGGCGTCGCTGTGCTGATACAAAATCTTTTAGCGAGGAATTAAAGCTCTGTGGAGACGGGGCCGCTCATGCTTAAGCTTCTTAAGCACTCCTATGGGCTGTTACCTAAGACACTGTTTGGATTATGGAACATATCGATTATATTAACATGTTTAGCACTTGCTGCTATAAGGCGATTGATCTGATTGACAGAATGGTATTGCGTTTATCACCGGTTGCATTGTTGTTGTTGTTGTCTTTATCGACTAGCTTACCGGCTGCCAGTGACCCATCTGTCAGCTCCAGTCCACAAGTCTTTGTTTCGAGTCTCCCAAAGTCGTTATTCAGACTATCTTGGATTTAAAGGAGTATTGATTGGAGAACGAAGGGGGATTCGGGTTTAGATTATTCCAAGTGATTGTAAATTTCATGGATCGTATCGGTTCTTTTGTCTTCAGTTTCAACCGCTGTCAACCGCGTTGTCGGTCCACGTGTGTGTGTTAAATTCATCAGGTTTTGTCAGTGTGTGGTTTCACATGCTCACACACACACACACACACCACACACACACCCATCTCATTTAGCACTCTCCCGCTCGCCTACATAATTAGTTTGGCCGGCGCTGCACGGCTGTTTTTAATGGGGCTAAAATCATTTCACCGCATCAGTACAGAGGGTTTGGAAAAGTTCATCCAACCACTCGATATCGCAAACCCTCAACTCCTCGTGTGTGTGTGTGTGTGTGTGGGTGTCTGTGTGTATATAATTGTATGACTGCAGCGAATGTGTGTTTTTGAGTGTAGAAGTGGGTTTTTTTGTGTGTCTTTGAATGTGGATGTGCTTAATTGTCTTTGTGTGTGTGTGTGTGTGTGTGTATGTCTGTGTGTGTGTGTGTGTGTGTGTGTGTGTCTTCTAAGAGAAGAGCTGTTTTGAATGTGATAATGACTTATTGATCTGACGACAAATTAATTTGTCGCTATGGAAGTCAGCCTGATGGTGTGGTCTTTTTTTCTTCAACTCTAACTTTCTCTTTCTCTCCTGCTCAATCTCCATTTCCCCCCCAAATATCTTTCTCTTTTTCTCTAATTCTCTCTCTCTCTCTCTCATCTGCTGGGTCCCTCTCTTCCTCTTTCTGTCTAAATCAGATTCACAGACCCTGCCTTGATGTGGTTGTGCTGAGGTACCCAAGAGAAAGCAATCTGTCTTGTGTGATTTTGTGGTTAGAAGTTAAAGTTTCATACACTGGTAGCCATTGCACAAGTCCCCACATCCTGCATCCATCCCACTTTACTGCTCTCTCTACAGTGTAACTGCTGTGGAGGGCCGCCATATCCTGCATCCATCCCACTTTACTGCTCTCTCTACAGTGTAACTGCTGTGGAGGGCCGCCATGTCCTGCATCCATCCCTCTTTACTGCTCTCTCTACAGTGTAGCTGCTGTGGAGGGCCGCCATCTCCTGCAGCCATCCTCCATCACTAACTCAGCTTTTTCCAAATTATCCGTCAATGAGAGTGGAGAAACAGAGCAGCAGGATCACATTAAATAAAACATTTTCAAAATCAATTAAAGACACACTTTTACTCTTTAGCCTTTCAGTGTGACTGCTGCGTTTTAATTATAATAATAATAATAAGACATTTTATTTGTAAGCGCTTTACATAGTAGTCAAAGAAACCTTGTGAAGAGCTTTTGCAACAACAAAGTCTTTTGTGTTTAAGGCTTTATGCAAATGAGGTTGACTTGAGTTTTCAGTGGCACAACACACACTTTGAATAACTCGCTGTTGTGTGACAAGCAAACTTGTACCAATTTCACCTCTATGTATCTAGTATTTATTGAGTTTCCTACAATTCATGATAATAGGCTACAAGCATCGTCTCAAAAGCACAGCAAACTAAATACTGGACTGAAACCGTTACCAGTCTTATGTGTTATAACTACCAGTGGTGGAAGAAGTACACAGATCTTTTACTTAAGTAAAAGTAGAAATACCACAGTATAAAAATACTCTGTTACAAGTAAAAGTCCTGCATTCAAAATGTTACATAATTAAAGTACAAAAGTATTGGCATCAAAATGTACTTAAAGCAACAAAAGTAAAAGTACTCATTATGCAGAATGGCCCATTTCAGAATAATACAGTATATATTATATTATTGAATTATAATTATTGATGCATTAATGTGTAAGCAGCACTTTAATGTTGCAGCTGGAAAAATACATCATAATTTATTAGTTGATTATATTTTGTATTAATAATCTGAATCTGCAAAGTAACTAGTAACTAAAGTTATCAAATAAAGGTAGTGGAGTAAAAAGTACAATATTTCCCTCTGAAATGTAGTGGAGTAGAAGTATAAAATAGCATAAAATGGTAATACTCAAGTACAAGTACCTCAAAATTGTACATAAGTACAGTATTCGAGTAAATGTACTTAGTTACTTTCCACCTCTGATAACTACACCAGGCAACTTTGCACATTGGCAGCCCAAATGGCAGTTAACTGTTTCAAAATCTTTAATACCCAGAAATCCATCTGTGATGCTTTATACTGAAGGAAACCAAAGAGACGAGAGAGGAAAAGGAGGAAAAGGAATATTCACAACATTGCTGTGGAAACTGAGCTGAGATTTTTTTTAAAAAGCAAATGGGATTAGGTGTGTCCATGCCTCTGTATCCCAGATAATAACAGCATATCTCAGACATCTTGTTTGGGTTTTTTAATAATCTGTCTGGGTTATTGGAAGCGGGAAATCGTTTGGATGCTCAACAAGAATGGAATACTTTATCACTGTATGCTGTATTAGTGGATAATATCTTAAAGTTAAAGCTGCATGGGGGCGACTTTCGCACATTGGCGGCTCTAAACGGCAGCGAGAGGAGAAAAAGTTTGGAAAAATTTCAAACTTCAACACCCAGCCAGAAATCCTTAAAGGTGAGGTCAGTGAACGTCACACGGCAGGAGACAGTTTGGATTTCACTCTCAAGCTTGGATTCATCACATGTGGGAGAGGAGAGGAGACCAAACCTGACAGCAGGATTTAATTTGGGAGAATCTACTGCGTCTCAATCAGAATCAGAGGAGTTGGGACACTCTACTTTGTGAATTAGACTTCTAAGCTGGGTGTATTTTTTCATAAATAAATCTTGCCACTGCACCCGAAAATCTAGTGCAGCTTTAATCAAAGAGCCTGTTTGCCAAAAGGTTGTTGGTGGGACTTCTAACTAACAGCTGCATGCGTAAAAAACTTTCTCCCTCTGGGTTTTTTTTTTTGAGAGGAGGAGGAGGGGGAGGAGGAGGGGTGGGGGGGTGCTGTTGTCTGATTCTTCTAAAGGAGATTAATGAAAGGACTACAAACGGAGGAGGAGGGGACGGACGGAGGGATGAGAGGGGGTGGGGGGGGGTTGTAGTGGGGTGGGGGGTGGGGGGTGGGGGGGTGTAGTGGTGGTGATGGGGGGTGGGGCGGGGGGGCTCCTCTGTGAAGTCCATTCATGGCCCGCTGAATCAATGGAATTCTTTCTCCCTCTCTTTCTCTGAGTTTCCTTTTCTCTTTCACTCTTTTTCGCTCTCTCACAGACTCTCTCTCTCCATCATCTGTTCATTCTCCCTCTCCCACTTACACTCTCTCCCTCTCTCTCTCTCTCTCTCTCTCTCTCTCTCTCTCGCCCCGCATTCCTCCTGTCCTGCCTGTCACGGCCTTGTGTCTGTGATGTCATTCAGGACAAAGAGGCCAAGCTTGCCTGGAATGTGAGACTGAATGAGGGAGAGAGAGACAGACAGAGAGAGAGATAGAGAGAGAGAGAGGATGAATGGATGATAAAGTCTGTGAGAGAGTGAGAAAGAGTCAAAGAGAGAGGAAAACTCAGACAGAAAATGTCAAATGTCATAAAAATATCAACAGTGTGAACTGCATGAGACAAAGAGAATTACATTTTTTTTTTTTCATTTGATTTTCCAAAATATGGGGAAACAAGAGACAAATCCTACTCTGAATTAACAAAAAAACAATTTGAAACAGATTGTGTTTGTTGCTACAAATTCTGAAATAACTGTTGATTTGTTTCAGATGTAAACTTTTTACTGTCTCTCTAAACAAGAATAATAATAACAATAAGACATTTTATTTGTATAGCGCTTTTCAAGATACTCAAAGACACTTTACATAAAAAAAAGCATTTGCATAAACAATATACCAAAAACTATAGTATATAAAACCAACTTCGTAAAACTATAGCAACACACAATCATGCAACTTAGTTTCTGTTACCCAAGATTGACCTCTGCAGTTTATACTCTGTGATTTGTTCTTACTTTATTATCTCTAAGGTAAACATAATGGACTGATTGCTTTGCGATGCACTGAAATGCTTTGGCAATATTGTTCCTCTTCCAATCATGGCAGTAAAGCTTACTGGAATGAATTGAATTGGACTGAGAGAGAGAGAGAAAGAGAGAGAGAGAGAGAGAGAGAGAGAGAGAGAGAGAGCGAGAGAGAGAAAGAGAAAGAGAGAGAGAGAGAGAGGAGGTGGGGGCAAGAGAGAAAGGTAGAAAGAGAAAAAGAGAGGGAAATGGAGAGAGAGAGATTGTTAGATTTGGCAACTTAGCAGCACCGGTGGAAAAAAGCTTAGTGTACCAGCTATGGAGAGCAAAAAGGAAAGAGAGAGAGAGAGAGAGAGAGAGTTAGATTATGTGATGGGAAGAGAAAGAAAACTCAGGGCTGAAATATCAGGAGGAGAGAGAGAGAGAGAAGCTGGATCTCTGCTTAATGCAAGTACAACAAACACATAATATTTTATATTTACAGTATTAGCGCCCTGTGGCTGTATCGAAAGATAATGCCTTCATAAACACACATTACTGTATTCATTACTTACATTTTATTTAAACTTGTGTATTATTCTGCCTGTTAAATCTAAAGGGGAGTCTGTCTGGGAGGCAATTTATTGTTCATCTGTTCTGTAAACGAAAGAAAATAGATTCTGCCAAGTGTTTAGAATAACAAATCCCCTCCAAAAAAAGTTGTTTAGTTTTTAGTTCATTCAAACAATACATGTTTTAAATAGAATAGTTTTGGGAGTATTTTGTAAATAGTTTATAAAGTTTCCTTCCTTTAGTTCTTTTTCATTCTTTATTGATGTTTTTTTTAGTTGAATTTTCTTGTACTTTTCATTCTAGCAAACTAGGACGAAGATCCCAGTTTTGTTTTTGTTTTTTTTCTCACTGGCCCTCTTATAGGACTCTAATTTGAATCTGGCTTGTATCGTAATCTTAATTAGCTCAAGTCTTAATTAGTTCAAGAAAGCTTCAGCAAATCTACACACAGTAGTCCTGTACTGTAAATCTTGTGTAATTGAAGCGATATTGAAGTGTCTGTTGTATTTTCAATTTGCCTGAAAGCCCCGGTGTGGTATATCAAACGCTTCCATTACACCTGACCAATCATAACCTTTGAATGCGCAACCTGCCCCATGTGACCAAAACAAAAGTTGGAGAAAGCAGGCGGAGAAACCAAACATAAAGAGTCTTATTGGAAAAACATACCGACGAGCAAAGTGGAAAAGAACGGGCCGGCCCGACGTTGGAGAGGAAAATCCTTCTCTGTCTGAACGTGAAAATGTTGTTTTAGTCCCCAAAAGTGGATCATCATCTGTCATTTGGAGATACTTTGGTTTCAGAGCGGATGACGACAAACGAGTGTAGATTCTGTGCAAAGTTTGTCTTAGGAGCTGTGCCCCAAAGTAATACAGCAGACTTTCTTTTTTTTTTTATTTGAATTTTGTAAAATAAGGATCACAATAACAGTCAGAGTGAAAGCAAGACTTTGTAGAAATGCTGCACAGAAAAAAGTGAAAGAAGAAGAAGAAGAAGAAGTTTGTTTATTTAGATTCCCATTAGCTGCTCCCATAGCAGTACCTACTCTGCCTGGGTCCACATAAATATCATTGACAATGCTTTTGTGAATTGATACATATAACATTTACATACACATATACACATACTGTACATACATACACACATGTACATACAGTACATACACCCACATACATATACTGTATATATACAGTACTGTGCAAAAGTCTTAGGCACATGTAAAAAATCTGTAAAGCAAAGACACTTTCAAAAATAATGAAATGAAAAGTTTCTGAATATTAAAAAATAAATACTATAAAGAGCAGTCTACTGACACACTATTGCAGAAGACAAACACACATTTAAGACAAAATTTCTATAAAAAAAACTAGGGTGCTTAAGACTTTTGCACAGTACTGTATATACGATATACAAATAAACATACAAATAAAGTAACATACACCAGTGCAACAAACAACAACTCACAAAACTTTATAATCACAAACAAAACAGCTCCTTCGGTATCAAAACTCCACAGAAACTCCATAGAAAATAAAGATAAGTTATGATTTACAAGAGAGATATGAGTTATGAGAAAATAAATACAAATATAATTAATAATAATAGTAATAAAAGGTGCAAAAGTGCAATAAAATTATTTGGTTCCCTCAAACTGAGACAAATAATTGTGACTAACTGATCACAATATTTATCAAAATAATCGGGATTATAATTTTTTGCCATAATAGCCCTATAGTCACTATGATACTATGAAATGCAACTCCAGTTCCTTGCAGTAAGTCAGTGTCTTGGTATCCGTCCTTGTAGAGAACTGTACTTAGCAGCTGAAGCCTCTGCTCGGTTACTATGGGACCGGATCGCAATGCGTTCCCCCGGTATGTCACGGGCTTTATCTCACACTGACAACGATGCCACTGGTATGAATACATTAGGTTCCCATAACAAAGTCGTTGCTGAATGAGAAAAATGCGTTGAAAAAGACTTAAAAAATGTCGGGGTCAATTTGTCCAGAAATTAGGGGTCAGCTTCCTCTTTACTTCCTTGAACTATAGTTCTGTTGCCGGGGGAACACTTCCTCGCTGGCGTGTCGGGAACTATTTCGATCCCGCGGGGGACGTGAGTGACAGCGGTCTTTCTTCCTCGCATGCCGATGTTGTCATCGGTATGCGAGAGCCAATGAAAGGACGGGGAAGGCAGCGGTGTTCCCAAGGTTGTCAAGCCGCTGGAGGAGCAGGCCCACATGCCAGCCACCGCTCACCAGCCAACACATGAATGAATGTTTCCACATGTTGATGTGTGTGTGTGTTTCCCTAATCTTCACTTCAACTGGTGTCAAGGAGAGAAGGAATGCAAGGTGAAAAGAGAGAGGAAAATGGGGGGAGAGAGAGAGAGAGAGAGAGAGCAAAGTGGAAATGAGGAATGAGAGAGGAAAGGGCAAGAGGAGAGGAAAGGGGGGAGGAAAAATAATAAAAAAGAGAGAGAGGAGAGAGGGAGTCAGGGGAGAGAGAAAGATTAAAAAGAAAGAGGAGGAGAGAAAAGAAAGAGGAAGAAAGAGAGAGAGAGAGAAATGAGGGAGGAAAGGACAGGAAAGGGGAAGAGCAAGAGGAGAGGGGCGAAGAAAAGTAAGGAAAAGTGAGAGAAAAGAGAGAGAGAGGGAGTTGGGGGAGAAAGGAAGATTAAAGAGAAAGAGGAGGAATGAAATGAAAGGAAGAAAGAAAAGAGAGAGGAAGACAGAGAGAGAGAGAGAGAGAGAGAGAGAGAGCAAAGTGGAAATGAGGAATGAGAGAGAAATGAGGGAGGAAAGGACAGGAAAAGGGGAAGAGGCAAGGGGAAGAGGCAAGAGGAGGAGAGGGGTGAAGACAAGTAAGGAAAAGAGAAAAAAGAGAGAGGAGGGAGGGAGTCGGGGGAGAAAGGAAGATTAAAGAGAAAGAGGAGGAGAGAAATGAAAGAGGAAGAAAGAAAGAGATAATTGAGGAATGAGAGAGAAATGAGGGACAGAAAGGGACGGAAGGGGGAAATAAGAGATGCAAGAGGAGAGGAAAGGGGGAGGAAAAATAAGGAAAAAGTGTGAGAGAGAGAGAGAGGAGGGAGGGAGGGAGTCAAGGGAGAAAGAAAGATTAAAGAGAAAGAGGAGGAAGAGAAAAGGAAGAGGAAGAAAGATTGAGAAATGAGGGAGGAAAGGGCAGGAAAGGGGAAAGGGAGGAAAATAAGGAAAAAGTGAGAGAAAGGGAGAGAGGGAGGGAGGGAGAGAGGGAGGGAGTTGAGGGAGAAAGAGAAAGATTAAAGAGAAAGAGAAATAAAACAGAGACAAACTGAAAAGGCAGAGAAAGACAAAGAGAAAAGGTAAGGTCAGGGCAGAGCAGAGAATCACATTGATATTCTGATTGAGGCAGAGTGACTCTGTGTGTGTCCCAGCAGAGGCCTACGTCTGGCCACACACACACACACACACACACACACAGTGTGTGTGTGTGTGTGTGTGTGTGTGTGTGTGTGTGTGTGTGACCTCTCTACAGAGGCCTGTCCATCAGACAGACATGCTGATGGATGAAGCTGTCAGTGCCTGTGTGTCTCGCTTATCAGGCAGCCAAATACCTCTCTCTCTCTCTGCAGACCACACACACACACACACACACACACACACACACACACACACACAAATGCATGCACCATATACACACAGACACATGCGCATACTGACACACACACACACACACACAGAAAGGAGGGAAAAGGGGAGAAGCAGAAGTAGATAGAAGGTGTGTAAAGGAATCAGTAAGTAGCCGAGAGAGAGAGAGAGATGGAGAGAGACAAAGAGAGAGATATATAACTTTTCTTTTTTTTCTTTTTTTCTGAACTGACCACCTGCCAGATTGTCAAACAGACTCAGCGATTCTGTTTCATGTTGATCAGAAAGAGAATGACAGAGACAGAACAGCCTCTGGTCTGCTGTCTGCAACTCAACCTCCAGCACATCAATCTCAGCAACTGCAGGCCACGATTTAGACAGCAGGCTGAGGAACAGTAGAGTCAAACTGTGTTGTCTACTGAAGGGCAGATTGTAGGGGAATCCCGTTGTTTACTGAAACACTGAGCAGTATAGCATTATGTTTGGGGGTGTAGTGGAGGGTAAAGATTAACTTAACTCACTTTACCCACCTATTCATTTGCAGAATTTACCCATTTTGTTTAGGCTGACATAAATCTGTGTGACATAAATTCAAACTGTAGCAAGCAGCACAGTAAGTAGAATCACATTAGAGTAAATGTCATGAGGAATGGGGTCTATTTTTTTTGCCTGGTGTCCAGACCCCATGAATCTCAGTCTTTACCACTTTTTTAATTTGCATGGCAATTCATAGCAGTCTGGACACAAGCCTATCCATCAGCAGTTATTTCAGACAGATACTGTCCGACAAACCTGATTGGACGGTCTAGTCTAGTCTAATCATGTTTATTTATATCACCCTTTATCACAAGCATGCCTCAAAGGGCTTTACATAGCATCATATACAGTACATTTCATCATATAGACATACTACATATACATACACATCATGAACATCCTATACTACACCATATACATCATGTACTACATCATAAACATCATTTTACTAGATTATATAATCTAGGTCAGTGGTTCTCAACGTGGGGTCCGGGGACCACCAGGGGTCCTTGAGGGGGTTCCAGGGGGTCCCCAACAAATTGATGAATTGTTAAACTTCACCATTATTTCATTTACAAGAAGTTAACACAATTAGAGAATGTAGAAGAATGACTGTTTTGATCATAGTTTCACTGTCATCTCTCTACAGATACTCATGGAATTCTGGACAAAATCATCTCTAACAATAAAAATATTCTCAGATTTGGGTCCAAGAGACAAAATCTCATCAAATGGGGGTCCGTGGTTCTAATGTGGACTAAATTAGGGGTCCTCGATATGAAAAAGGTTGAGAATCCCTGATCTAGGTTGATGTAGGAGGGACAAATCTATTCATGACGAACGTTACAGAGCGACAACTGAGGCGTTTCCAGATTACATCAATCTGCTGTGATCGGTCAGAGATTTTGATAACTGACAACTAACCCCGATCAATCAGTCGGGGTGAGAAATGACATCAGTGAATCAGTGGTGGATTGACTTGGTCCAGACCGCTATGAATCACCGTGCAGATTCAAAAAGTGCTGAAGACTGAGATTCATGTGGGCTGGACACCAGGGAAAGTGAGCAAGTTACATGAGGAATGGAGTCTTTTTTTAATGTTTTCCTGAAAATTGTATTGATTTTTGTTTATATCGGTGGTTGTTGGCCTTGGGATAATCACTGACTGGAGGACATGGTTTAGCCAGATTAATAGGAGACTTAGAAAATAAAGACTGTGGCTTTTCAGAAGATTGTCAGCACACAAATCACAAATAATTTTCCTCATCTCTTCTTCTAAACCTCAGGACGTTTGTGTCATCCCAAACCGCAGCTGAGAATGACACTTCCTTTCAAAGAGTGTGAAAGCTTTTCTACATTCCTACTGTTTTAAAAAGTGGCTTTATAAAAAAAAATAACAGAGAATCTATCTATAAATATATAAATATATATAAAAAAAGAAATGAAGCATCATGAGTGAAACCCAGAGGAGAGGGCAAAGCTCTTTTCAATTTTCCATGTGAGTGTTTCTGTGACTGGGAAACAGGGGAGAGAGACTCAGCATGCTCTCATCCTCTCTCTTCGCTACTCTCTCAGGTAGTTGGCAAGGGGCTGTGTGTGTGTGTGTGTGTGTGTGTGTGTGTGTGTGTGTGTGTGTGTGTGTGTGTGTGTGTGGGAGGTGTATGTTTATATGTGTGTGTTTATGTGTGCGGTGTGCGTGTTTATGTGTGCATGTTAATAACTATGTTTGTGTGTGTGTTTGTGTGCGCGCATGTGTGTGTGTAGGTGTGTGTGGGTGTGTTTGTGTGTGTGTGTGTGTGTGCGTGTGTGTGTGTGTGTGTGTGTGTGTGTGTGTGTGGGTCACCCACTCAGCGGTAAATTCAGTTAGCCTTGGGGGTCCGGCTGCAAGGATTACACTGGCATCCTACTCGGGTTTTAAAACACAAACAGACACACACACAAACACACGTAAAATCTTGTACGCCAAAAGCACACACATGCACACACACACACACACACACACACTTTTACTTACTCACACACACACACACACACACACCAACACACCAGCTCGGCTTTACCACGGCTCCGCTTTTCAATTTTCAGCTCAATTACATTCCACTGTTACCTATTCTAAACCAAGATCCCTCTCTCCCTTCAGGACACAAACACACACACACACACACACACGCATGCACTCACACACACACATGCACTCACACACACACACACACTTATTTAACGGTACTGCATCCTACTTAAGCCCATGATTGTTTGGCCTCCTCAACTTTCTCTGAAAGTGAGAATCATGCTGTACTGTAGAGACTTTTTTTTTTTTTTTCTGCTTACTCTCTCTAGAAAAGAAGAGTGTTGAGTTTTAAAAACACTGAATATAATGAAACTCCCTCCCTTCCTCGTTGCTATTGTGAAAGTTTTAGGATAAATCTCAAACAGCAACGAGTCTGTAGTCTGTCAAGTCATTCTAAACAGAGAGCGGACATGTTGTCGCACTGTTACCAAGTCCCCATTTACTTTCTTTGGTTTCAACAAACGAAGCAGCGGTGCACCAAGAGCGCCCCTTCAAGGCCGGAGCAGGACCGTCCCACACAGGGATGAAGAGGCATGAACACACAGCTCTGACCTCACCTCCACGTGTCACACACCTGGAGGAAAATACATTTGAATATGGTTTTAAAGAGGTTTTCCAATAAGCATGGCACCTAGACTCTGAACCAGGTTTTATTTGGCCACATAACTTCATTTCTCAGTGCAAAAATATTGAGTTTTACTTATAGGCAAGGCAGCTTTATTTGTATAGCACATTTCATACACTGAGGCAATTCAAAGTGTTTTACAGAGTAATAAAAAATACAGTAAAGGTAAAAAATGTACAGTTAAAAAGTGCAAAAGTACAGACAAGAGATCCACAAGATAAAAGACTTAAAAAGTAAACTAGTGCAGTTTAAATCAAGTGAAATCGAAAGATAAAAAGACAGTGCAAGAGGATTAGAAAAGTGAAAAGTGCATTAAAATCACATTTAAAAGAAAATAAAAAAAGATATAAATAAATAAATATAACAGTGCAGATGAGTGTTGCCCTAGATTTCTTAAAAAGCCCTGGCGAACAGAAACTTTTTAAACCCTGATTTAAAAGATTGTATTATATATGTGGATTATATGTGGAAAATTAAAAACTTCATAGCCCATCGTAATAAAAAACATTATTATTTCAGTGTTAACTCTATAACAAACGTATAATACTCATGTTTATCTGTCACATATTGTCAGTATTTGTATCAAAAATGAAGACAATAAACCTTAGAGTGGAAACATGTTTTAAATCTAACAACTTCTTTATTTATCTTAACTTATCTACTCTGTTGTCTTTATCAGTATTGGGGCAACAGTGTTCAGATAGAACCCTAACCCTTTAATTAAATACTGTGTGGCTGGGGTCTTTCCTACTGTTTCTGCACCAAAAAAATAAACTGTGATGGTGTGAATGAACTTTGAAACTTGGAAGGTGTTTTTCTCAAAGTTTTGTTTCATAGTCTGGAAACACTCGAGACATTGTGGATCTAATCTTACTCTTCTATGAAAAATAGCCCTCTTCTGTCCATATGTGCAGACACACGCACATGCACACACACACACACACACACACACACACACACACACACACACACACACGCACACACACAAAACACACTCCCTGGTCCTAATAGTGTTGGAGGTGTGGGTACAAAGAGAACAAACAGCCATGTAATGTGGCGGTTCCCTCTCATTGACACTGGGCACTGGAATGCAACACAGAGGGGGGCAGGGGACATGGTGTGTGTGTGTGTGTGTGTGTGTGTGTGTGTGTGTGTGTGTGTGTGCGTGCATGTGTATGTGTGTGTGTGTGCCATCCTGTCAGATTAACCTAATGATTAGCATTACTGAGAACTGACAGCAAGAGGAAGGAACAATGACTGTCATTTATCCTCTCTCTCTCTCTCTCTTTCTTTCTCTCTTTCTTTCTTTCTTGCTTTATTCCTTGCTTTTAATCTCTGACTCTCTCTCTCTCTGTCTGTCTGACTCCCTCTCTGTCTCTCTGTCTGTCTCGCCGTGTCTCTTTTTGTCTCTGTCTCTCTCTCTCTCTGTCTCTCCCTATGATTTAGAATAGAATAGAATAGAAGAGTAGAGTAGAATTGAGTAGAATCTATTGACAATGTATTGACATTATTTTGGAAAGAAAAGATAAGAAAAGAGAAGAAAAGAAAAGACCTTTGTAGGATAATTCATTTTAGATTAGAAGAGAAGAGAAGGGAAGAGAAGAGAAGGGAAAGGAAGAGAAGAGAAGAGAAGAGAAGAGAAGAGAAGAGAAGAGAAGAGAAGAGAAGAGAAGAGAAGAGAAGAGAAGAATACAGTAGAATGTATGGACAAGAAGACCTTCCATTGCTGGAGTGTATTCAAGATGAAATTTAAAATGTTAGTAACCACAAATGTTACAGTTAGTCACCTAACCGCTGTGAAATGTTTCCCCCAAACTGAATCACACAGGAATCAACAACCCAACACCATAAATACAGCTCGGCCGATAAAATGTGATGACAGGTTGCCAGCTCCGAGCCCTGTAATACTGTTCAGGCAACCAGTGCCAATAAAGCTGTTTGTAATCAAGTAATGATAGGTTATGAGGGTTGAGGCTGAGGCTGGGTGATACCCGTGATCTGAACTCACCACAAAAACAGAAAACACACAGAGAAAGAGGCAGGGAGACGTGAAAGAGCCAGACAGGGAGAGGATGAGAGAGGCAGAATGAAAGGGAGGAAGAGGTGAGAAAAATAAAAGGAGAGAAACAGGAACAAGGAGAGAGAGAAATAGATCGAAAGAGAGAGAGAGGATATACTGTACTCCTCCTTTCATTAAGCTTCTTCCTCTGGCTTTGAAACAGAGAAAGTCCTGTCCTTCGTGTGATATGATGATATGTCTGTACTTTGGTGCAAAAAAATAAAAAAAAACAACAGCAATGAGCTTTAAACTAAAGACCATGATCCAAAATGAGTCATAGGCCTGTTTCTGCTGGGTCTAAACACTAAACTAAACTAAACTAAACAAAGCCTGAGAGTAGAAACTTTTCAGGAACTAAGGAAAACAGATCACAGTTCATCTCCCATCCTTACAAATGTGTTACTGGAACAGAAGTGGACTGTTACGTTATTTAATAGCATTTATGGGTATAACTCTTGCTAGCCCTAGTCATGACCTTTTGGTTTTTAAAGCACATAAGAAGTAGTGGCTGCAGTTTGCCTTTGCAGGGCAGAAGAGTGGCACAAAAAAAGTCTGAAAAAGAGCCTTTAACCAGATATTTGTCATGGAGTAACTGCAGGAATGTCACAGTATCCAGTGGGGAAAAGGGGGAAAAGCTCATGTTCTGTAATTCTATTAGTATTCCTCACACAGATCTCTCCCCACAAACTTTGTCTCATTTTGTTTTAGCGCAGGATCCAGCTCCAGCAGGTTGGGCTGGGCTGAAGCCATTTGTCAGGGAGGAGTAATTCAAGGCAAAAAAAACATAAACATCCAGAAAAAAAGACTGCATTACTTACATCCAATCACACTGATCCGGAGTTACGCTCAAAACTTCCAGGCATCGATTGGCGTCATCTCGCGTGTTTGTGTTTATTTGCTCAGACGGGACCCAAAGCGCTGCGGACAGGTGAGATAAGAGCATCGCCTGCCGGCTGTGCCAAAAAGCTGCTGAGGGAATGAGATTAGCTCTGTTCCCTGTCCACTCTTGTCTCAAGGACTGGGATCTCAGGGACAGTTTTTTTTTTTTTTTTTTTTCTCAAGGACTGAGAAATGTAATTTTTTGATTTGGATATGTGTTTTGGCATTTCCATTGAGGAAGGACTTGTGACAGTGCATGAAATGGGATGCATCCTTTATTCTGTGATGTGTGCTCCTAGTTGATAAAGACTAAATCAAGTCTCCAGACTTTTTGGGTCATTGCACTCTCAGCTGAAGTGAATTTAACAACTGTGGGAGGTAAGAGGTGAGATCAAATTTGAACATCCACCAAATCTACAAGTATGGTAGAAATGATAGAAGGATGGTTCATGTCGTTTAGAAATTTAGAAAATTGAATGGTCTGATAATGTAGATTTATGCCCAAAATTGGGTTAGTTAACAGTATACCAGCTTGTCTTTAGAATTGTCCCTATTCTAAAACACTACATGTTTTTGAGAAGTGTCAGCTCAGATAAAGATGGCTTTGTTAGCAAGCTAGCCAGAGTTAGCCAGAGCTGTTTAAAAGCGGCCCTCACCCCTCCCATTCCTGAAAGAAATTGTCATTAATTGTCGATGAAGCGAGCGAGTAAACTTGTTAAACTAGTAAACTTGCTGCCTTCCTCTTCACTTGTCATTGTGGGACATGTAACCTTCAGCGGGAGAAAGATCTGGTAAAGAGAGACTGGTAACCGGTGAGACTTCTCAGCACGGTACGGTTAGCTTAGCTGTTAGCGTTTATGCACGGTGCTTTGCTAGGTTTGTCCTTGGTAGGCCTCCGTAGTGCAGTGGCTTTGCTGTGTGTTATTTACAAATGTGTTTGCAGTTTCTGTCGCCCTCTAGTGGTCAGAAAATTAGGCTTTTTACCTTTAATATGTTACCATATGATTCAGAAGGTAAGCTGGCCAGATACTATCATTAGCTAACTAACTGATACAAGGAGACATTACACAAAATCAATCAGGTGTATAAATGAAGGAATTATTAGTCCCTGGTCAAAAATAGCACACACTCTAAAAAAGACAGACTGACTAGACACACAGACGTGCTGAAAATAAAACCTCCTATTTTGCAGAAATGAAGCGAGTCTGCCGAGACGGCTGAGCTGTAGATTTAGAGATGCAATCGGCCGTTCTGTCTCAGCCGCTGTTGCCAAGAGTCTGCTGCTGCAAGACTTCCAACATGGCTGCCAGAGGGCGTGGGCTGAATGGGCCAGTGCACAGCTGGTGCGTGGGGGAATATGAATGAAGCCATGTGGGTTCAAGTCTCTGTACATATGTTCCAGTCCACATAGAATCACTGTTATCTGGTAGTAGCCCCGAGGAGGACCGAAGTCAATACTGTGTGTGTGTGTTTGTGTGTGTATGTTCATGCCTGCCTGCTTTCATGCATGCATCCAGGCAGTCACAGTGTGTGTGTGTGGGTGTGTGTGTGTGTGTGCGCGGCTGCCTGCATCTGTGTGTGTGTGTATCTCTGGGCCGGATTATTGCCAGCCAGTTTGTCTTGTTGTTCATCACAGCATTCAAACCACAATTATACCTTTAAAAGTTTCGTCATATTTTCTTTATATATTACTCTCTGGCGGGAGTGCATACATGGCCAAAATTAACCTCTGATACTAAAAAAGAATACAAAGAGAAATAATTGTGGTTGGTGTGTAGGTGCCCCCCTCCCGCCTCCCCATCACATTTGAATGTGTCCTGTTCAAGCATTTTGTGCGGGAAGTGAAAAGCCGTTCACCGGAGTAGGAGCTGCTGCGAAAAAGTAGGCTGAAAACTACTTTCCCAAGTGTGTTTTCCGCAGTCAGGCTTTTCTTAACCTGCCTGTTACTAACTGTAAGGGTCTTGAGATCTTTTTCACAACTTAAAAGAGTGAAGAACGAACTGGTCGAGTTGATGCTTGTAGAAAGGTTTTCTCTTTGAACTGGATGCGCGGTTTGTGATGCTTATAGCAACCATAATTTCTCATAGCGTACGCATTGCAATACATTCAGGGATGGACTGGCCATCGTGACTACCGGAAGTCTTCCTGGTGGGGTGGGTTGCTCTGTCTACTCTATAAACAGAGTGAGAGGGTGTCATGGGGCTGGAACGCACTGGAACTGCAATCCGGGAGTGAATCTGATGATGGAACGCTTGTTGTACTGGTTGTTATACAAGTTTTGGTGGCTTTAACAACTGGTTTGGTTAGTTTTTACACCAAGTTTGCCGGCTGGGCGGTGTTTGGACCTTCGGGTCAATCACAGTGCTTAAAAACCCAAACTCCACCCAACCGGGAAGCTGGGCCACGTTAAACAAACTCACATCAAATGACAGGCACAGTTAAATCTGAGCCGCGGAGCTGACAGGTTGTGTTGTGAAATCACCAGCAAGGACGGTTGGTGTCCGGCTGATGGCGGTGGGCTGGTCTGGACTAACGTCCCGGTCTGAATGTGCTTCTCCTTTCACCTTCTGCAGGTCCCACTGTCACATCACCTCACCTGAAGTGACTGCTTGCTACAGTCATTGAGCTTGTCTTATTTGGTGCTGTGGGGCCTTGTCCGTGGTGCTGAAGTTGCATTAGATCTCTGTAAATGTTTTTTTCCTTTTTTTTTAATGAATTTTTGCTCTGTCTCATGCTTGTCTTCATTCAGGCCTTTGAAAATTTATGTTGGAAACAATTATTTTTAACATGATGTCTTTGATGTGAGTTGCATTCAAATTTTGATACAGTATGGCTCTGTGTGTAAAGCCTAAAATGACATTTGTAGTCAATCTATGGTGTGAAGTAATTTGTTGGTTAGTACAATGTCTTATATTTGTCTGTAGTATGTGTGTTGAGCCTGTATAGTTTAAGTTAATGTAAATTTATGATCTTTATTGCCACAGTAAATGTAACTTTTTTTGCGTGTAAAGTGGAAGGAGGGGGGTCACCCTAGGGCACCACACTGTGTTAATCCGGGCCTGTGTGTATCTAAAGGTTTCAGACTGTGCAGAGCACGGCTTTGTGCCTCCATGGTAATGTGACACCTCTCATATCTTCATGTAGAGAACACGCTCTCTGCGGGAAGACAGCGCAGACTGCTCCTGCACAAAGCAGCTGGCTGAATTCACAGTGATCGCCTGAAGCTTTACAGGACCAGACACTTTTGATTTCTCCCCGTCTCTCCGTCCGCCCGCCTGCCTGTCTCTCTGTCTGACTTTGTGTCTGACACATTTTAAGGAGCCAGCTGTTAAAGCCATAGAGGTTGGAGACTGTGGTGGTACCTGACTGTTTCATCTCTCTCTCTCTCTGCCTCGCTCTCTCTCTCTCTCTCTCCCCATCTATCTATCTCTATCTCTATCTCTCTCTGTCTATGAGTGATGGCAGTTGGCTGTTTGCCCGGTTGGCAGGCTGACACCTCTGATTGGTCAATCCTGACCTGTCAATCATTTCCCCACCGCGGAGACGCAGGCTAAGAGGTAATTGTCACAACGGTGACAGAGCCCCAGGCTATTATTGCCATGGTGACACAGAGCTTCACCTCTTAGCGAGACTAGAGACTCAACAGCGAGCGAGTTTTTAGCTCACTCAAATTTCAATTTTGCACGGTGAAATGCTACCAAGTGCTTAGTAGAACTGACAGGGATTTCTGTGACGGAATGGAAATTTCTACTTTCATTAGCGGGGTGGCAGTCTGTCGACCTCGACAGCTTCCCTCCCCGCTCCTTCCTCCGCTTGCCGCATCTTGCCTCGCCTCACTGTCACGTACTCATACCTTTCCCCTCACTTTGTTTCAGTTTGTTTTAGCATTGTGCCAGCAAAGGAGGAAAGTCTGGGTGAAGGTGTTATCAAGTAGGGATTGAGGCAAAAAAAATAAAAAATGACACTACCAGTCAAAAGTTTGGACACACCACATTTTTCTTTATTTTTATTATTTTCCACATTTTAGAATAACAGTAAAGGCGTCAAAACTATGAAATAACACAAATGGAATTATGCAGTGACCAAAAGTGTTAAAAAAATCAAAACTTCTTATTATCTTCTTATCTTATATTTTAGATTCTTTAAAGTAGCTGCCCTTTGCCTTGATGGAAAGGCAAAGGCTTTGGTAAGAAATTCATACATAGGATCAACTTCACTATTTATATTTGTCTAAGCATTTAAGCAGAAGCCTTTAGATCAAAATGGCTTTAAGAGAATGAAACACATAGAACATTCAGTCAGGTGTGACTGGTAGCGTACCTTTCCCTCCTCACTTTGTTTCAGTTTGTTTTAGCATTGTGCCAGCAAAGGAGGAAAGTCTGGCTGAAGTTGTTATAAAGAGGGGATTGAGGTCAGAAAAAAAAAAAAAAAATTAAAGAGAGATTGTATTTCTTCAATCAATCACGATACAGAGCTGCGTCTGAAACCAAGCTGTTGGAGGGCTTTGTGTTGTTGTGTGTTCCACTGATCGGTGGAGTTGGGTGGATAATGTTGTGGATGTAGCAAAGGGAGGAGGAGGAGGAGAGGGGTGGAGGGGAGGGGAGGGGAGGTAATAGGTCTGCCCAGCAGCTCCCAAGTGGAAATAGAAAGATGATGACCATCGATCCCTTGGTTTTGAGTGTCACCCTGGATTATTTACAATGTTGCTGCGATGTTACCGAGGCGGCAGGGCGGTGCAGCCGTCACAGAGAACAGGCTCCACCCCCCCCCCCCCCCCCCCCACCCCCCCCACACCCGTTACCACAGCTGGTAGAAGTACACAAACTCCTCACTCAAGTAAAAGTGCAAATACTCATCTAAAAATATACTCTGGTAAAAGTTTAAGTACCATTTTGACTCCTTTACTCAACTCAAAGTACTCAAAGTATAAAAGTACATGGTCTTAAAGGGGGGGGTATCCTAGGATGTGGCAATTCTTAGTATTTCTGGTGATTTTGGTACTTGGAGGTGTGAAGAAATCACAGTAAAGAAATTTTAATCATGTTACTATGCCATTTCCCCACAGTCACTAACTATAAAACACCCCCTTTTACAAGCCAGTCAGATTTTGCTCCAGTTTCTATGTAGACACTGGACTGTCTGAAATCGACCAATCTGCACTAAGAGGAGGGCGGGCCTTCCAGAATGGCCAGCCAATCAGAGCAGTAGCTCATTTGCATAGGAAGCTGCTTATGTAAAACGACCTGTTTTCTTGTAGGTGGGAAACAAACACTGAAAAGTGAATAGCTAAAGCTATAACTAAACGATTTTTACAGATGTATTTTATAGACCCCAGGTAATTATATGAAATTGCTGAAAAAGCAAGTGATACTCCTCCTTTGAATTTACTTCAAGTATAAGAGTAAAAGTTGTCATCTACAAAAGTCATTTATAATGTTCTAAATCCCAAATGAGAAAGAGTCTGCAGCTCGTTACTTAACGTTAACTCTAGCAGCTGAATTCACTTTAACGGTAATTATCTGCTCTGTTGTTGCTTCTCTCTTCTTCTTGTTGCTTCTCTCTCTCTCTGTCTCTTTCCCTCCTTTCTGGTGTCGCTTTGGGGAACAAGCAGCCAATCACATCTGGCTCTCGATCAGTTGATGATTTCCAGAAAGTAACGAGTCTGTTTTGAAAATGTAGTGGGTAGAGAGAAAGTATAGATTTTTCTTTTTGAAATGCAGTGAGTGAAAGTAAAAAGTCTTTAAGTGAAAGAAAAACTTGAGTACAGTGACAAAGTATTTTTTACTTTGATCCTTGATAATGAAAAGACATATTTCTTTTTGGGGATCAGTTGAGTATCACAAAAAAGAAATCTAAAATAGCTCGAAAAAGTTAAAATCCCACTTTCGCTAAGAAGATTATTTTTAAATGAACAAATCACTCATGAGTGGCACATCGCTGCTTTCCCAACTTTCCTGGCAATCTTCACTGCCCTGTCAAGATAAATAAAAAAGGAGTACAGCAACAATGAAGTAGCAGGAAAGGAATGCCTGGCCTCTCAGAAAGCTTCTGGATTCGACGCTACTTGTCTCTGCAAAAGTTTGAGACAAATCACTCACAAATATAACAGAAATATATTTAATTTATTAGTTTATTGGTCATTTTTGTGTTGGGATTTGTGTGTCTTTTGTTCATGTTCATGTCATCGGTCCTCTCGTCCATCTCCTCCTCACATCCGTCGGCATGCCAGACAGCCCGTTTAAAATTTAACCATTAGTAGCTATACACAACAACTGGTGCTAGCAGAGAGAAAGAGAGAGAGAGTGAAGAGAAAGAGACAGAGAGGGAATGGAAAGATAGAGATCGAAAGAGACAGAGTTCGAGAGAGGACGAGGGATAGAGAGAGACAATTGGGAAAGGAAAGAGGAGGAGAGTGAAAGAATGTCTTCTCCTGCTGAGAGATAATAGTTCCAATCATATTTTCATCATCTTCTCTTTCTCTCTCTCTCTCTCTCTCTCTCTCTCTCTCCCTCTCTTCCTGGCTCTGTTGTCAAGTTGGGGAAAACAAACAAACAACAAAATCAGATTCCCATCTCCGGCCAAAAAGGAGACGTATTTTTCACAAAACATCAATTTTTTAAACGCCGCAATTATCTGTGTTGTTGAAAACGTTAAGCAACGAACATCGGGTAGTGATTATCAGATGTGGAGTGTGTGGGAATGAAAACCTTCCACTGTCGTCACATTAAAACTTCATATCTCCATGTTTAGGAATAGTAAAAAATAAACATTATTCGGAGGTTGATGCACCTCTAGATCCAGCTATTCGATTTGTATTATTCATCGGGTCTGTGTGGTCAGGAAACTTATTATGAGGTCATCTAACAATAGCAGCAACAGGCCTTTCGTGTTTAGGAGGGAAGCAGTTATCATGTCAGGAAAATGACACGGAATGTGCTAGAAGTGTGATGGTGTTTATATCTGTGAAACTGCTTGCGAACGTTTTATTTACTGTGAAACGTAAGCTATTATTCCCGGGCTTTGAGGCAGATTTGTGATGTCAGGTGGCTAAGTTAGTGTGTGTGTGTGTGTGTGTGTGTGTGTGTGTGAGAGAGAGAGAGAGAGAGAGAGAGAGATGGCAGTGTCCAGGTGTAATTGCTGTCTTCCTGTGTCTGACCTCTGAAGCAGCTGGGGTCAGTGCAAACCTTTCAACTCCTTCCCTCCTTCCCTCCATCCCTCCTTCCCCACCTCTTTTCTTTAACTTTAATGATATGACAAACAATATTGACAAATAAATTTGCAAAACGCCAATTTCCGAGCAACAGTTTATACCCTCAAACCATACTGAGATGATTATTTGGTTTGTAAAATATGTACAATATGTAATATACATAATACATCTTCTCCTTTCCCCTCCTTCCATTCCTCCCTCTCTTTCTCCAACCATCCCTCCTTCTCTCTTTCCCTTTCAAACCTTCTTCCATACCTCCATCCCTCTTTCTCTCCCTCACAGTCCCCTTTGTTTCATCTTATATACCTCCATCTTTTCTTTCCATTGTCTTTCTCTGTCTCTACCTTCTTCTTCTACCCCCTTCTCCTACATCTTTTCTTTCTAGTGACTTTCTCTCTCTTTACCTTCTTCTTCTACCCCCTTCTCCTACATCTTTTCTTTCTAGTAACTTTCTCTCTCTTTACCTTCTTCTTCTACCTCCTTCTCCTCTATCTTTCTTTCCGGTGTCTTTCTCTCTCTTTACCTTCTTCTTCTACCTCCTTCTCCTCCATCTTTTCTTTCCAATGTCTTTCTCTCTCTTTACCTTCTTCTTCTACCTCCTTCTCATCCATCTTTTCTTTCCAGTGTCCTTCTCTCTCTTTACCTTCTTCTACCTCCTTCTTCTCCATCTTTTCTTTCCATTGTCTTTCTCTGTCTCTACCTTCTTCTTCTACCTCCTCCTCCATCTTTTCTTTCAAGTGTCTTTCTCTCTCTTTACCTTCTTTGTCTACCTCCTCCTCCATCTTTTCTTTCCAGTGTCTTTCTCTCTTTACCTTCTTCCACCTCCTTCTTCTCCATCTTTTCTTTCCATTGTCTTTCTTTCTCTTTACCTCCGTCTCTCCCTCTCTCCCTCACTTTTATCAACTCCTGATGCTCTTATAAGGCGCGTACCCACCTTCGTTTATGTATTCATCCTTTATTCATTCATCTCTCTCTCTCTCTCACTCACACACGGCTGTTTCCAATCGGCCGAGAGACATTCCTGGAATGCCAGGGCATCGTTCTGTGTGTGTGTGTGTGTGTATGTGTGTGTATCGTTCTGTGTGTGTGTGTGTGTGTGCATGTGTGTGCGTGTGTGCGCCTGTGCTGCTCCCCTATTCACTCCCTCTATCATGTTGAGGAGCAGCTTGACATTTCCCAGCCCCGGACCGAGACAATGACTGTAAGAGTGAGAAAGTGGAGGGAAGGGCGAGAGACAGAAAGAGATAGAGGTGGGGGAGAGAGAGACAGAGAGAGAGAGAGAGAGAGAGATTTCTGTAGACTTGTTGCTTCTCTCTGTGTTTATATAGGACGTTTTAGATAGGAAGCTCCTCATTGTATTTACAATTAAATAGCATCAACAGCATGCATCCCCCACCTCCGCACACACACACACACACATGCACACACACACACACACACACACACACAAGCCCTTGCCCTGTTTCTTGTTTGTGATGTATTTGTTTTGTCTCTGGTTTTTATTACCCTTGTATTTTCTGTCTATGTTTGTGTCCTTTGTTTTCTCTGGAGAACTTTGTGACCTACCTGCGCTCCATAAATACACTTGACTTGACACACACACACACACACACACACACACACACACACACACACACACAACACACGTACTTTCAAACACACATACAAATACACATGCTGTACAAATACACACACGCATGCTTTCAGTTACACGTACACATATAATGCATGTAGACACATACACATAGACACACACACACACACACACACACACACACACACATACACACATGCACACACACTTCAGCATAGCTTGGGAGCACGGGATAAAAAATATTACGCCACAATTACATTACCGTTAGCCACGACAGCTGGTCTGGACAAATAGGCACCAGAGTGTCTCTCTCTCCGCGACTTTATCAAACCGTTTTATTTACATTCCTCTCTCTCTCTCCCGTGACACATGACTAAGCTAATCCAAAATGCAGCGAGCCCGACATTGGCGAGCCGAGTCGAGCGGAGACCAAAGCCATCTGTCTACATGAGTTATGCCATTAAGATCGGCGAGGCCTCCAAACAGTTTCCAACGCTTCCCAATGGGACTTTTCAGTGCGTTTAGGTTTAGTCAGAGGACAAAACACGATTCCAAACAGGAAGAGATTTGGCTAATGTCGGATATAAACAAAACTTTGTTCCAGGGAGTCGATAGATAGATAGATAGATAGATAGATAGATAGATAGATAGATAGATAGATAGATAGATTTAACACCAAAAGCACAATTTTTCTGTTTGCATTTTTAAGTGAATTTTACCTACTCCTATGTATATAGTTGATTACAATGTTGCAATGTTACACAGCTCTGTTTACACATTTCTTTATTCTAGTATATCTTTAATTGTACGTACATTTTTTGTTTTTATTTCACACTTGCTTTGGCAATGTAAACGTATGTTTCCCATACCAATAAAGCCCATTTGAATTTGAATTTGAATTTAGATAGAATTGAGATCTAGATTAGATAGATAGATGGATAGATGGATAGATGGATAGATAGATAGATAGATAGCCTCAAACTCACTTGAATATCTCTAAATACATTTTGGAGACACCTGTCTTCATTGAGCATGTGCAGCATAAAATTATTTTTAAAATCACGTATCTCATGTTTTCTTGTTTGTGCCAGGCAGAGGTAAG
>NW_027279110.1:0-163252 GCF_046629955.1 Centroberyx affinis
TTCACTATGCACAGGCCTATAGCCTACAGTATAGCCTGAGTGTTATTAGTCGTTGAAAAAAATTGACCATTCTCGTAATTATATTGTTAGTCTGTATCAGTTCATATTCATTTACCCCCACAACCTGTCGACCAAAACGAAAACAGTCAAAGGGCTTTGCAATGAGCGGGGCACATCCAACTCCTGTAATTTATATTGTTTATTTACTGAAATCAGTTTTTACAAGTAACTGAAGACTTAGATAGGAGAATGTATGTACACAGTACAGATACAAAGATATTCAATAAATACCACTTTCCTGCGTGCTCTTCAAGCGATGCTGCAGGCCTTATGAACACTACACATTTTATTTACATCGTTACAGCAAAATTTCTCCAAAAAAAAGAAAAAAAAAAGAAAAGAGAAAATCTATTCCTTATCATATCACTCCCATAAAGGCCACGTTGTGAGAGTAAAAAAAAAATCATTTACCTAATACATATGTTTTCTAAAATATAATTTTGCTCCTTAGGTTTACAAAATATAGAATTCATGAAAGGAACTGCTGTAAGGAAAGAGACATTCAGACAGCAACTCTGCTGGAAACTGCAGTTTTACCCGAGGACACAAACAGTCAAATGGTGAATGAGGAGAAACACTTCAAGTGATTATCTAGAGAGCACGCTGGTCTTAAGGCACTGATGCCGTTTAAGTACTTTTTTGTTGCTTTTAAACAGTTTTTTTTTCTCTCGCTACAGTAGGTTATTGCGTTCATGTCTCGACAAGCTTGAAATGTCCAGTTTCACAAACATGAGCATAGCAATAAGGAACACGGTGGTTCGGTTTGGAATGAGATATTTAAGGCATGTCGTTTAAAAACCTGACATTCACATTTGGACTGTCGCCTGAGTGGTTTGGGCCTGTGAATCCACAATCCACAACACTGGACACATCTGAACTATCTGGCTCTATAATTGGGCAGAGCGTGTTAATTCACTCAGTCCAATTATACATCCAATTCTACATTTCAAGATGTGTCCCAAATTCTAATTTGTTTTTGTGCTGGAGGTTAGGAAAAATTAAAACCATATTAAAACTCCCAAATGAAAATACAAACGGGTTTTCCTAGATGGAGAAAAATGCATCATCCTCATTCATAAGTGTATTGCAACCATGATCAGAAGACAGCAAGATTTTGTTTATGTTCTCAAAAGCAAAAACACAGGGACACTAAGACAAATAGTACATCCCATAAGTGACGGGTCCGCTGAACAGTCCCGGGACCGGCAGGCTGGGCCTCGGGAAGGCGTTTGACGGTCCCCACGTCGGAGAGCCCATGTGCGCTCCGAGGGGGAACGGCAGAGCGAAGGCGGGCAGCACGGGCTTGGAGGCCAGTTTAAACTTTTCCAGCTCGGCCTCCTGCAGTCTCTTGGCTTTGGCTCTCCTGTTTTGGAACCATATTTTGACCTGAGTCTCCGTCAGGTTGAGAGAATTGGAGAACTCGGCTCTCTCGGCGATGGAGAGGTACTGCTTCTGCCGAAACTTGCGCTCCAGCGCCAGCAGCTGGGAGGTAGTGAAGGGCGTCCGAGGTTTCCTGTTGTTTTTGTGTTTCCTTAAAGTACACGCAGTTGGACTTGTGCTCCCTGTGGGGGATAAACAACAAAGAAAAAAAAATGTTTAGGTTAGATTAGAAGAAACTTTAATGATCATCATGGGAAATGTGGGTCGTCACAGCAGGATAGAATAGGATATAAATAGGCCTGAACTAGAGAAATGGAGAGTACTGAAGATTATAAAGCAGTATCCTAATTACAATAACCGAACATAATGAATATAATACAGCAAATAAAGATACAGCATGTTTGTTTACAAATGAAGCGGATGTGCAAGTGTGCATCACTGGCTGTTCAGACGTGCAAATAAACATTGTCAAGGCAAACACATTATCTTCCACAGATGTACAGATGGAAATAATATACGCAGAACCTGCAGATGTGCATCGTATCATCCTCAAAAATATACAGACGAAGATAACAAATGTAATGAGGGCGAATGTTTTTCTTTTGCATATTCCGAAATGTAAGAAAGAACAAATTGGCAAAGACGCCCTATGCGGCCAAATATGCGATTTACATGCACTTTGGCAGAGAACAATACAGTATTATCACTGTATAATAGCATTGCCATAATACATTTGTAGTATTTGTACAAGATTAGTGAAAGGCAAAACGCAGGGAAGATATTTACGCACAGTCTGTGGAGCCACAGCACAATGTTGCTTTGACGCAACAAGGGGAAACAACATGCGGTTTATTTTGTGCAGCTGCAATAACAATAAATAAATGTGGTCGCGATTATTCACACTAGACATGATGAATGAATGCTATTTCCTTTGTTTGGCTGTTTGCTGAGTAAAACTCTCAGGAGCCGTGCGAGCTGCAGAGGGACGGACTTACGAGGAGGAGTAGAAAAGGAGGACGTCTGGAACCAAGTGCTCTGATCTTTCTCACAAAACTGCGGACTGTCGTCGCTCGGACTACTGGAAACACTCTGCGAGCTCTCCGCGGAAACTTTCCTCTCCGCGTAAAAAGTCCTTGGAGAGAACTGTGCGCCTTGCGCCGCCGCGGGCTTCGGCAGGGCCAGACCTAAATCTGTGGGAGAGTAAGAAGTCCGACAGGTGGTCTTCTTCGAAATCAGCGACTCAACGCTGAACGGAAGGCTGTTCCGCGGTTTGTATCCTTTCTCGGTTGTCATATCTTTAGGCTGGAGTTCCTCGCCCTCCGTGTCCGTCTCCTCCTTTTGAGGAACTTGTTTGGCGTCTTGGGACGGCGACCCCTGTATAGGATTCATCATTATACAAGGGGATGGGGCCATGCACCTCCGTCTGGCCCGTTCAGCGGAATGGAGTCGGTGAGGTGTATAGTGTCCAATGCGTCTCCGCGCTGTCAGCGGTGCCCAGTAGCTTTACGCACTAGACGGGGTCGTCTATAAAAGGACAGGGGCTGTTCCCCCTCCCCGGCCCGACCAATCAGCTCGTCAAGCTGGCCTCATGACGTCTCCGACCCTGGTGTTGATTGGCCCGCTTCCTTCCAAGGGGACATCAAGAGGCCTTTGAAAGGAAGGAGAAGTTAATCATACAGACCCCATGCGGCGCGGGGCTATTGATGGCTCACACAAAGTAGACCAATTTTAGCGCAATTAACCAGTGGGGAGGACTCTCTTGACCATTTACATCCATTAGCCGGGTTTCTCTTTGGTACCATTCGTTGAATTACTACCACCGTAAAGCTGGATAGAAACGAAAGAATGACAGTCAAAATCAGAATAACACTTTTATCAAACAGCCATATGCTGTCTTTTTTTGGGGTAAGCCTGGCTCTAATATGTCTATTCCACAGGCTAAGCGACCCGCCAGATGTAGCGTGGAAAATTAGTAACACTGAAGATTTCTATTTTAAGAAATTAATTATATATACATTTTATATATATAAAAAAAAAACATATGCAACGCAATAGAATTTAAACAAAAAATAAATAGAAAGCGTGCGCAACGAGAAAAGAAATTGATTAGGTATGACTCTTGGTCACACAGCATTACAGCAATTTAAGGCCTGTCATGGGCCCTTTTCGGCCCACAATAGCCTCAGTTGAGAAGCAACAGGCGTTTTTTTTCTTCTCCAGGTCAAACTATTTAATAAGCCAGACAAGTTGTGTTTTGGAAGGCGCCAGGCTCGGCAGGATCAAAAAGGAAGATACCTCAGGGAGAAAAGGCAACGGTTAACTCCACTTAACCAATTGTCCTCGAAATATTTCATAGTCCACTGCATGTAGCTGGAAGGAAGCAGGCTCTGACAGTTAACTGTTTCACGTCTAGCTTTTAAAACGGATGATGGGCGAGTTGCTTGATTTTTTGTTTTAGAAAAATAATAACACCACAATAACAATAATGACACAAACATTATATAACCATTATGGCCTGAATGTTGTTGTTTTTTTCTGACAGCAGGAGAAAAAGGCAATATAGTTTAATTAAGTAAAAAATAGTCTTATCTGAATTCCAACAAAGAACCATCTTCTTGGGGAAAAGTCTGCAGCAGATGAAACTATTAATTATTCCACAGTAATGAATGTGTTCTGTTGTTTATGTGCTTATGAGCAATGCATGCTTGCAGACCAAGAGTATGGCCTGCTATAATGAACACAGCTCACTTTACTGACACTTCCTTGTGCATTAAATTTCATCAAGTCAGTTTAGGATTACATTTTAGTACATTCGGTATTTCTTTGTAACTTAATAATTATCTCCCTGCAAGAATGTCGTCGCTTTGCCAAGGAAGATGTAGACTCTTTCATGGTGTATACAATCTACGTCTGCTTTTCTAACCTGATCCCATATTATATACAGTCAGCAGTACAAGATGGCCTCCGCAGCATCATCAGTCCAACCCATCCCAAGACCCCACTGAGAGCATGACAGTCATCAGCAGTATCAAATACACAATTAAGAATTGGTTAAGTGAGAAGAGAAGAGGGGATGGCGCTCAGAAGATTGATCTGTCTTTATCTTAATTGGTTTAACCCAGCATTCAAGGGTTGCCAATGAGAAAATAGCTTGTGGTCGATCCAGGAACACAAGATCTCCATCTTCCCTCGCTATTTTGCTCCACAAATTACATCATCCGCCCTCTTCACACTTAAACATGCATCTTAATTGGATTAGACGATGAATAATTAACTTATTTGAATTGTGTCGTTCAGGAACCATGAGTAATTGGTTGTCTTTTATGACCCCGTGTCATAGCATATGACTGTCATGTAACTCAAATACTTGAAATGGGCTCAATTTTAAGGGATTGTTCATTGCCCTTTCCCAGGAAACAACAGCAGACAAAAGCTTGTTTTATTGACAAAAAGCTTTCTTGAGCTCACTGATGGCCAGCTTCTTGAAAACCCTCAGGTGCGGAGAACAGTTTACCCCTCGCCCAGGTAAGAAGCACAACTTTGGTTGATCATTTGACTTGAGTAGATCCTGATGTTGAGTCGGCTCCTTCATTTCCTATCTGACAAACTAACTCTCTGTCTCCTCGCACACCAGGGCCTCTCGTCACCCAGCTGGTTTGGGTTTAAACCCCAGCGACCGCGTTGTCGTGCAAGGAGGGGATGAGAGTCAAGCCGTCGAGCGCACAGACTCATACGGAGATTCATCCGATACAGGTACACCCAGAGATAAATCTACACAAGAGGTACAGTCGCCTCTCCTCCCCTGGTGTTTTGTCCAGTGTATTTAGCTTTTGGCCCCCTCTCCCCTACCCCAAAAGACATTTCTGTAACAGCATGCAGGCGAGTGAACTGTGTCAGAAGTTGTTACTGAGTTTGAAAGCAGATCTGTCCTTCAAGGCCGGCGTGAGCTCGATGGGAAGCACTTTCCCCTCAGCTGGCACCGCAAATGAAAACTTTTTCACATGTACGTACGGGGGCCATTTCCAATACTCTTCATGCTTCCATGAAACCACTTAAGCCAGTTCATAAAGCCGAGGTGAGGCGCGATAAGCCATGTGAGAAAACAAAGCGAGACTCACTTTATATGCTTTTTAAACGACCGACGCGTGAACAGAGCCCCAAAAAATTTCATTTTATTACATTTTGGAATCATCATACGCATTTGAGACGTAGAGTAGGAGTAGGGATGGGATGATATATATCGAAATTCAATATATCGCCATACAAAAATATGACAATACGTATCGTGGGGCAGAAATATGAATCGTGATATTAGCTCCATTTTATTCTGCTGCAGGAATCACAAATAAGACGGCTCGCCCATCACAATTTCACAAGCTCTCCATCCAAATTATATTATTTGCACTTTGTAATGACATTTTTAAATTGTTGTTTACATTCTAGCAAGACAATGCCATCGCTAGAAAGATTTGTGTCTCAGAAATAAACATAATTCTGCGCAGTCAGACTTTGTTGTCGTTGAACCTTTATTTATTACGTCATATCGTGGTTGTATCGGATCGGGAATCCAAGATCACGCATCGAATCGCATCATGAGATAAACATATCGTCCCTAACTCAGAGTGATCCATTCCATTTCTAAATGAATTGAATCGAGCCAGTTCTCCTCTGGTGATGGTGTGTTACCAACGGATGAACCCCGACTCCGTGTGAGTCCAGGTGAGCTGAGGCTGTCTAAAACCAACAATGTGTGAATTCCCTGCTGTAGCGAGGCCCTCCGACAAACAAACAGATCATTTAGAAGAGTGAGGGAGTCGAGGAACCCAATACCTGTGAGATGTGTTGACAGTGGCACAAAGAGCTGTAGGTACGGGCCTGGAGGAGATGGACACTTTTGCTGACATGACAGAAAGTAGACGGGGGCCGAGTGAGCGCCGTCCTCAGCAGCATCTCTCACTTCTCATGTCTGAAACCGGCAGGCGGAGACCGGAATATTCTGCTAAATTTGCCAAAAACTCTTGAGTGATTAGATGTTGGGCAGTGATGTAAGAAACGGTGAACCAGAACCAAACACCTAGGGGGGAAATTCAGAGTTTGCACTACCATGAAAGCAAGAGGTAACTATCTATTTTTCCATGTAATCATGCAAATTTGTCTCTATTTGAATTTTTTCTGCCTCACTCTACATCTCTGGGCTTATTTGCCTCGCTCACATAAGGTGACCAGCGCGGCACTCTCCATTTAAGAGCAGTTTAAATAGCAGTGCCTCGGGTTGCACAGCGCTGTGGAAAATATCTTGACCTTTCATTTGACTTAACAAGTTGATCCAATCCACATCAGACCAGCTTCAATCCTGCAGTTAAACGCTAGTTTAGCATTTTCTGCCAAAGCCACTTCCTCTTGTGGCATCAGAGCACCCTGTATTTGAATGCAGGATAATGAGAGAAATATTCTTGCTGTGCTGAAGTGAAGGAGGCAAATGGCCTTCATCATTGCTTCTTTTCAGACTATAAAAAAAGCACTCAGGGTATGGAGCGTGCTCCGGTGTTACAGCTGCCATTTTTGACTCAAACTTAAACACATTATTGATTTCATGATTGATTCCATTAGAATTTGAATTGAAATTGAAATTAATGTTTGGTCAAATGAGGGGCAATACTGTGTTACGCATACTGAGGGTTATGTTTTTAAGTAACATCAGCATTGTCCTTTACATAAGGCTGTTTCTCACTCCAGCATTTACAAAAACAGATGCTTTTGTTGAGCCTTGAGAGGGTTTCTCCTGAACTCTGCTGCCAACAGAGAAAAACCGCAAGAGGTGACAATGCAATTGGCAATTTTGTCTGGCCTGCCTTTGGCCATAGAAATCAG
Source organism: Centroberyx affinis (assembly GCF_046629955.1). Lineage (NCBI taxonomy): Eukaryota > Metazoa > Chordata > Actinopteri > Beryciformes > Berycidae > Centroberyx > Centroberyx affinis. Next base: position 7,312 of record NW_027279110.1, read on the forward strand.
CATTCTTGAGGAAAGTCTAGAGACAATGCGAGTGGGCGAGTTAGGTTGAGGACTGGGGACGAGGAACTTTGTGTGGCTGCTCTGTGGTCTCATTCACAAACCGAAGAATGTCGCCACAATCTCATACACTCTTAGCAGCCAAAGTTGTGATGCAGTATATTTGAGAAAAACCTAGGCAGCAGCATCAATTTTCTCTTTTACTGTTGGCTTGAAATCCAAGCGAGGCCAAAACCAGAAACTATTGTATAAATTACAGCAATTTGGTATATATTATATGAAATGTTCTTTTTCACATCATAAAAATGTATTGGCTGAAATATGGAGTGTGAGGAAAGGATATAATAAAATGTGTTGCAACCAATTTTCTTCTTTTAGTTTCTTTTCATCATCAAATTTAATGAGATTGTAAGTGAGATTATCTGTTATGAATTCATTCACACAATCTGGTTCCACTAAATGACAGATAGATAATGTAAATATTTCCAGCCACATTGTTCTATGAAGGAAATTGAAATAATAATCCTAATATAGCATATTGTTTTATGTTTTTCACACCAGTAAAAACAATAACTTGGCACATTATGTAAAAAATTCCCCTGCTAAAATGAAAAATGACATGACACTGTGTAATTCTCTCACTGACTTGCTTGTGCACTTCTCCAAAAATGAGTTTTCCCACAAGATCCTGAACTCACATGTCTGAATGTGATATAGGAAGTATTGTTGTTTTTTGAGAACTGGTTCCAGTTAAATATATATTATATATCATATCTCTTTCATAAAATTCAACACTGAAAGATTCACTGAATAGATTTACTGGCAGTAACTGATACATTTTTTGGGCTGGTTGATCAAATTGATTTTTTTTCCATTCTTGCCTTTTGAGATATACTTACATTTAAATTTGTGCATACCTTATATAGTATGTGATTTTAATTCCATTTTTGCATACATTATTTGTATGATAGCAACTTTGTCATTAATGCTGCTTTCTCAGCCAGTCTCCTCTTTTTTTTTTTTATCTCAATTGGAAGACTTGGTTATATAAAGGTTAAATAAATCAACAAAAAATAAGAAAATGTTTTACAAAGCCATGTTGAAGTCAAAGTGTGTGAGTGCACTGTAGATCCAAATCAGGTAATGCTTGTCTGATAGTAATAATGTTATTGCAGGCAATAAAGGTCAGAACAAATGTGTGTGTTTGAATGTCCCGAGATTACAATTTCAAAGTCCTCCCCGTGAATAGTCGAACAATGGAATGGGTGGGAAGTTAGAAAAGCGGGCTCCCTTTCAAACAAACAAGCATGGGTTTATGCTGAATAGGGCTGCTACCGAGCAGCCGGATTGGTTCTCAGAAGACTGAGAGGGACTGTAGGCTGTCCTCCTCCCAGCTCCTGAACGAAAGCAGTGGCTGCTGCTGTAGTAAACACAAACAATCTGATACAGCCTCACAACTTTAATTTAGCACTTTGCTCTATTCCTCTATCCCACCTTTCATCTCCTCTTTACTCCCCTTTCTTTCCCGCTGAACAGAGGGTGGACGGGAAAGTGGATGGGGGGTAAACGCTCCCCTTTTTTGTGCTATTGCTTAATGAGCCTGAAAATACAATTGCACTGTTCTGACTGTGAAGGTAGCCTGTGGGCTAGTGTAAATTAGCAGTGCGAGGAAGCCCAGAGGGCTGAGTCTTGCTGAGCGGCCAGAATAGAGAGATGCGGACAGGGGGAAAATCCTGTTAGGGCAGCGCATGTGGTGGAATCACGGTGCGTTTGGGACCTGACTGCAGCTGATAGGGCCACTTGTTGCCGCGGTGAACCCTGTTGCTTCAGATCCGTGGCAATCTCAACGCTGATGTGTGAGATTTATTGAGACTGAACCGCAGCCATGCGCGTAGTTCTTGGCATCCATTAGCCATGTGAGATGTCAGTTGTTTGTCACATTTCGAACCCATAATTTCAGTTCGTCCCACACAATGGCTCTTTTGAGCCGCTACTACAATCATCATTCAATTTAATTTTCTATTCTTCTGTAGATTCCAAGGCAAGGGAGCAGAGGCAAAAGTCTCCCACACTGCATATGTCCTCCTATGAGCTCAGGCTGCTCTTTTGACCGCTCCGCTAGGCATCTGCTGCCCATAGCCTGCCTATATCTGCATTCTAATGCACATATCCTGCTGGGATGTTAACTTTAGGCCCTCAGTAATTGATGGCTTCCACACTTCAGCCGAGTCCCCCCTTAATCCTTCTCCCTGCCGATTGTTGGTATATCTCTGTGGTTTGGGGGTCTTTCAGTCAACCATTGTTCTTTTATGGAGGAATTATAATAGACTGAAGGAGAGAGAAAAGAGAGAAAGAGAGGGGGGCGAGAGGGGAGAGGATAAAAAAGAGAGTCGCTGCTGATATTTAGTGAACTCCAAAGGGGGAGTTTTCATTCTCATTCTGCAAGTTTGGCACATGCCTTCTGTTACTAAGTGGCAGTGCATTGAAAGAGGGCCTTGCATTTCCCATTCTGCGGCTCTGCTAGGTGCCTAGACTTACAACCCTGGCAGCTGTTGGGCCTTCTATGCGGCTATAGACTCCTCTCCACAGGTGAGCTCCCCTACCCAACTCCCAGTCTCCACTTCACTCAATAGGGCCTTTTTCAAGTCTTTTATCGGAGGGGGGGAGGCTGACTTTCTATGTGCCACTCACGGAATGGCAATGGTTCTCAAGATTGCAATCAGTGTTATTCACTGTATTACACATGCAGCTTCATACTTTGAGTTCAGCACTGTAATGATTTGGATTTCAGCATCATACACTCTAGGTCCTCAGCCCACATGACATTCACACGTCATTTTGCAGTTTGTATATAATGAGCATATTCCTAAACAAACCTAGGTATCATAGAAACAAAGAGTGATGCTGCGTTTATCAGATATGCCACAGAGAATCCACCTTTTCTAAAGCACAGCTCACAGCTTTCATAATCAACTAATCAAACATTTTGCAATACAGCACATTTCTCAGCTCATCATCTGAAGAACAATAAAATATAAAACAAATTTCATTTTCAATTTCTCCAAATCACATAACCATAATATTGTGTTAAGTATACTGTATGTGATTTGCTTGCCAAAGTGGCCAGTAATTGGGACTAGGCATATCAGAGGCTTACAGTTTAATGCCACTACTACTTTAAAAGCCATCAAAATGGCTGGACTCCTCCAGTAAACCGATCTGAACCATGTTGTTGTTTTGGTTTTGGCAGGCTTCGGCACTTGATGACCCCCTTCCTTTTTTCTCCTGAATTCAGTGGCAGGACATTCTCTTTTTTTCCTTCTTCTTCTTCTATTTTTTTTTCTTCTGTGATGCGAGCTGTTACATATTACTCCTGAGGTGTGGTGCCTCTTCCCTCAAAGGCTTCCACTGTTTCCCCCAAACTGCTGCCAAGCTGGGCTATCTATTCATTTGGTTACTTAAGTGTAATTGCTCCCCTTTGAAGCCTCAGAGAGGCAAATCATTTGCTTTGGCCCCGGGGCAGTAATGGTCACCGAGCCAGCGACCCCCTCCCGGTCCGAGAGCGTCGGAGAGCCCGCGAGAGGCCAGCTCCCATACGGAGAAGAAATAATACGGCCAGGGCCGCTCAATTTCACCTCCCTTTTCATCCCATTCTTTGAAAACTTTTTATTAACAACAGCTTTCTCTCTCATACCGGGGCGCCAGGAGAGGGGAGGAGAGGAGGCAGAGAGGAGGAGGAGGAAGAGGAGGGGGGGGTGTTTGGGGGAGGAGGGGGGTGGGGGGGTATGAGAGGATATCGACGGAGGAGGTGGGGGGGGGTGGCTGTCCCCCTGTAGATGTCTGCCGGATTCTCACACACTCACACGCAAATGCACAACACAGCCCCACACACACACTAAAGCATGTCCACAAAAACACACACATACACACATACACGCAAACACACACAATCACACATACACACACACACACGCACATACACACACACACGCACATACACACATCATCAATAGTGACAGGTCAAGGAGGCATTGAGAAAACAGCCGCCCCCTTGCCTCTCCCCCATGGTTCACACTGCTAAACAGGGACTCATGTTTCATATGCCACAGGCCTCAGTGCTCACACACACACACACACACACACACACACAGGGATTCCAGCTTTACTGTGTGAACATGCTATTTTGTGTGTGTGTGTATGTATGTGTATGCATGTGTGTGTGCATGTGGGCCCATGTTCTTGTATATATGTGCATCTGTATACACACATAACTTATTGCATCTATGAGAATACATTTTGATTCAATGCCAGAACGCCCTCCTTCAAAACCTATGACAGTCCGGGGGAATATACAGCCACATAGTACACAAAGAGCCCATTTAACACAGAAAATTACTCCGCCACTTACTGTAATTGTCACAATTCTAAGCACATTGACATTGTAATCTCATAATAAGGTAATGGGGGCTGAAACTGCGTACAGGAGTGCGATTAGAAGGGTGTAATTCAAAAAAAGGGGTTAAAATGTCAGGGGATACCATTCTCTTGTCCAGACAGAGGGCTTCTATATCGCATGCTGCACTTTAGGGGGGCATTGATGAGACCCACTAAATAGAAATATGACACAACTGCTCTTTAAGGCATGAGTCACCATTCTCTTCTGCACTAGAATACTTCTATAGTGTGACATCGCTTGGAGGGCATTGCTGAAAGTCACTTTTTTTGACAAAGCGACAACTTTTGAAATAGCACAGCTCCTCTCTAAGGCAGGAGTCACCACGCTTCAAACAGAATCGTATAGTAGTGTCCCATACTACCTTCGGAGGCCAATGATGAAACCCACTTTTACAAAAAGAAAACACACGATAGCTTCTAAATAGCACAACTTATCTTTAAGACACCGTGGAGCCAAATCGATGTGGACGGGCGTCCATAAAAAGCCAACCTGGTTATGAATGCTGCGTTTTACTTGTATCATTTTGACTTTGAGGTTTTTAAGAGAGAAGCATTCCCCGCAGTCAAGCCAGATGGTAACAATTCTTAGACATATTACGAGCTGCTCTCTGCCAAATAGCATACCTTTGGGCTATGTTTTCAGTGGGCTATAAAAGCCAATAATGTAATTTTGATCTATTTTATCAGATATCACCCGGTCCGGCTCCATTTATATAAGATGCAGTTTTAAAACAGGGCAGGAATTTTTCTTTTTTTTTTTTTCTGTTTCTCTTTTCACTCCATAAGCGCACGATTTTCAATATCTGACCTGCTGCGCTCCCTTTGCTTGTTTGACTTTCGCGTTTGGACTCGAATGTGGAACGGGCCAAGACAGTGAGGTTAGCTTCCACACTGTCTGGCACATGGCACTGGGTACGTAAAAATACACTTTACTATAAGTGTGTGGTTGTCCGCAGAGTGACTTGTTCGTCTCGGTGCAGAGAACGGGGGGGATTCTTTGTGGAGGCACTTAAAAAGCCCGACCTTGACATGTCTTAATGTAAAGATGACACAGTAGCAAGCTATCCCAGCACCGCACCACACTTCCCCAGCGGTCTGCCATCAGCCCAGTGACTCACCGCTGACCTCGCAGGAACTTTCCAACAACTCTTTCGACCCATTTAGGAAATCTTATGGGACTATCAGACGATTCGGTGTTCCACAGGCCGGGGTGGAACACGGCCATTTGGGATGGTATAATGCTAAACATGCCTGAACTTCAGCATGAGCTCGCATAAACAGACATACACACACAGACACACACACACACACACACACACACACACAAACACACACACGCACGCTACAGTACAATGGAATCAGGAGATTATATGCCATCTGTGGGTATTTCTCTCCCATAATGTCCAAAGAATGTAATTGGCCCAGAAAACAACCACAACAAGGTGGGACGATCGAGGACATTAGCTCAGGTTTTCCATTGTGAAGCATGTTGTTTTCTTCTCGTCCTGAACGGATCACTTACACAACTGGAGGCCTGCTGTGTGGAATTACTCGTGCTAATGGCACTACACACTTTTGTTGCAGGAAATCGGACAGCCGCGCTGTAACTGCTAAAACGGTGATTAAAAAAACCCAAATTGCATCATGATGTCGGGCAATTTAACCCCTTTAATCACAGAGAAAAAAAAAAGAGGAAAAAAACTCGAAGCATGAAGCAAATGGGATTATTGACCAGTTACAGGGATGTGTAAACTTGTCTCATGGAGCTAGCCTGTGTGTTGGATGTCTTCGGAAAAATAAGAGTTAAAAATAACATTGCCAGATCCAAAGGTGCCTAGTAAAGTCTAATTAAAGATCACAATATTAACTCTGTAATTTGCTCGTCTGTGGGGTCATTAAGTGTCTCCCTGGCTTGGTTTAATGGGATACAAAGTGTAGTTAATGAGACAAATAGTTAGCTGTAGTTATGCCTGGCTGACTGTTGGCTGTGGATGCTGTAAAGACTAAACAAGTTATTTTGGGACGGCTTTGTACTCTGTAGGTGAGACTCATTGGCTGAATGACGGGCATTATGTGTGTTTTAGATGAGTTTGTTAAGTTAATGCCTTTGTTGCAGAGAAAGTGATAAGTTTACTGAAGGTCTTTTAAGAATGGAACTACGTTGGACTTTATAAAGAGCTGAGTATCAGTATGAATACAAGTGATGGAGAGGAAAGGGATGTTCCTCTTCCTAGAATGCAACAAAAAGCTCCAATATTCCACCACTTAAGTACTATTGAAAATAGGTCTGTGATCAAATGGTTGCACGCACCAGTTTTTAATCATATCTGACCTTTTAAAAAAAAATGTGGTCTTAATTTAACATCAGAGGGAGAAAAGTACAGTGTGTGTGTGTGTGTGTTATTTTGAGGTTTTATCTCCTCATATTCATATCCCCTCCGAACCCGTCATTGCTTGCGGTGCTTGTTAAAAGCCATTGTCGATAACAAACAAAATTCTCCCATGATAAACTGGGTGAGACAGGGGAGCCTCACGCAGCAGACTGCACAAAACTGTCTTTGTCTCTCATCTCCAGCGGCCAGTTACAAAGCTGAACTTCCCCACGACTGAAGTCTGAGTTAACTAAACATTTTTTCTCCTTATCCCCTTCTCTCTCTCTCTCTCTCTCTCTCTCTCTCTCTCTCCCTCTGAATTTGTGGTTGTGTGCAATCCTTTAACGAGCTCCATCTTTGACCTGGGTTGTATGTTTCCAGAGATGTCATGTCTTGTAAGTCAAGGAAAGACTTTAATGTCCACATGATTTAACATTAAAGGGTAGGATCCCAAAAAGGGGGCTCGGTGCCAGAGAGGTAATAATATCCCCGTAAAAAAGAAATTGTAAATGCTAAATACATCCTACAGATCATGGGAATAGATTGGGAGCAACTATGCATCAAGGTACAGCAGGCTCCTGTATGTTGTACAACTAAAACAGAAAGTGTCTAATGCACAACTGTGCCTGGTTAGCTTATCATTGTCATTAGTCTTGACCAAAATTTCTAAACTTTACTTTTTTCACTGACCTTTTACAGAACGCTTTCAGATGATTTGCTAAGGGACACTTTCACAAGTGCACAAAGGTGATGTAATGGCTGAAATGGTTTTTACTCATGCAGTTCACCAAGTCTTCCTATAAGATGAAAGCCACTATATGCTGCTTTTTGTTTACCTTCCTTAAACACCAGGATTCGTGGGTTTTCCCATGCAGTCCAGCTATTTTTCTCTGTAAATTTGTACTGTGTATTTCCTGTTAAAAAACATGAATTATGTCCTTAGTCTTAACTTCAGATCATGAGGATGAAAAGAAAAAAGAAGCAGAGAGCAGGAGTTTGGCTTGTGACATTCCGTAAGCGACATGCTTGCCACGGCATTGTTTGTGGTTTTTGCAGACCTGTAATCAGATTTGGGGAGGTTTGGAAGCCTACCGTCATGGTAATTCTTTAAAACCTTCAGTGTGCTCTCCAAGACAGAACGATGTCCAGTAAAAAAAAAAAAAAAAAAAACGAAAACTAAAAGAAAAAGCAATATCGAGCTTCTCTCACACATAGACCCTGCTGCGGGAATCTATTACAAAAGATCTTTTTGAAAAGGAATATGCGCCACAAAAAGAAAAAAAAAAACAATTTCCATGCACCATGAAACACGGTTCTATTACAAATACAGTTGTTATGTCCTTAAATCTGTTTGTTTTGTCATATTGCTCCAGGGTTGTTTCTTTTTCAGGAAACCCTGTTCCAATTAAGCGTGATGGAACACATGTGTCCCTTATCGGGGCCAACATCTTCTACTGTTGGCCTTTGAAACGACACTGGCTCCACGGTGTAATTGGTCTTAAAAGGGGGGATTCTCCCGGGGTGCCGCTGCGTTGTGCCCGTCGGCGCGGATCAGCTGACGCCCGGCGTGTCTATAGGCTTGTTATAAGTGATCATAAGTGGTGGTGCATGTGGTAATAGCCGGGGGGATGATAGCGATCCCGGGAAACCAAGTCTCTTTCATTTGAGGCCTCTGGCACACACACACACACACACACACACACACACACACTGACACTCAGGCACACAGACAGACAGACAGACAGCTCATAGGTGTGTCATGGAATATGATCGAATTATATGTCTGTAACTCAGTGCAGGTTCATCTTTGAAGTTTTCTGAACCAAAACGTAAGGAGCGACCCTGCGGATGATGATTGTGATGACGATGTTTGTCTTTGAGAAATGTCTTTTGATCAAAATGTTGACCGCACAATAAAAGACAAACAGGTTAAATGTGTGTGGAGCGAACCGTGTTTCTTTATATGGATGATTATGATGATGATCAAAGCAAAACATTAGGGAGCACTACACTCTCTCTCTGTCTCTCTCTCTCTCTCACACACACGGCAGTTTATGACTCAGCAGCCCTTCAGAAAGAGTCTGGTGATCTCCAAACCTCTGCCTCTGAGTTTGACTTGACATCCCACAATGGAGCTGTGTTTACTGTCATGCTCTGTTTGCGTCACGTCACAAAAACAATTTGCAACCCTTACGAGAACAAAAGACTTCATAATAAAAGTTTGTGACAACGAACACTTTTCCCCCCCCAGAGCCTTTCGACGGAGAGGGCGAGGAGGAAAACAAAAACGTTAACCTCCTCATTCCAGAAGATAGGTTTGCTTTGCGGAGGCCATTGTGACGAAGAAAGAAAGAGCAGAACGGAAAATTGATTCCCCGCAATCATCTTCTGTCATCTTTTGTCTACACTCAGCACCGCTTTGGCCTACACTCCAATCATCTTGTTACTCTTTCTTTTGAACATATGAACTCCTTCTAACCCTTTTTGATTTTGTTTATTCTGCATGCCCTCTTTACATGTTGTGTTTATTTTTTTGCATGCGCTCTCCAGTGTCTTAAAAGCACAAAATTAGGAACCACAATGACTACATTGCACCGAACAACTCATCTGCCAGCTGCTCACAAACACACACACACATGCTTAAACTTTTTCAAAGTAATTTCTAGCTAACTATGCAGATTTCCTAAAGAGCTCTCATAATAGCGCTGGACTTAGAATAGAGTTTTACACCGGCCGAGCGGGGAGATGCCGGCGGCTCAGAATAGCTCTGCTGGAGCCGTCAACAGGAAGAGCGTTCAGCGTGACTGCAGGCCGACTGCTTAATTGGCCGTCTGCAGGAATTTCTGGTGTGGCAAACTAATTGACCCACAACTCCCTGGTGCTTTATCAACACAGGGAAATGCCACCGGGCCGATAACCAGCCAGCCTTGTAAACCAATCTATAACCAATGGCCAATTTGAAACACATGTTATTGGCTATTTTACGACAGGTCCCCTCGTCTGCTTAAGTGAGATGTTTCGGCACCGGGGGCCTTTGCAGTTTCAGACAGCACCGCTTTCTGATTGACAGTTTGACAAGTACAGAAATGGTGGAGCAGCGTTTGTATTTTGTTTGTTTGTGACATTGGGATGTATGGTTTTCAATGTATCAGTGTGGCTCAGTTGGGACCAGTGTTTGGGAAAGCTGCTTTAAAAAGTAATTAGTTACTCTTTATTAAAAGTAACTCGTTACAGTACTTTTGCGTTACCTACTTCAAAAACATGCTGTTGCAATTTGGCTTGTGCTGCCCAGTGTGTTGCAGATCATTGTTTTAAAATGTAATGTAAGGCTGTTGCTCTGTTTTCTAAACAGTAAGACAATCTCATTTATATCAAGTGGACTTAGATTGCATTGTTACAGTTAACAGCATGCCATCTGCATGAGATACAGCAGGTTTTTCACTGTTTTCTACTTCTTTTTTTTCTTTTTTTCTTAAAATTCTCTTCATTCTAATTTATAAAAGTAACTAATAATGGATTACAAGATTTGAAAAACTAACACGTTAAGTTATTAGTTACCACAAAAAAGTGCTTTGAGTATTCTTTATGCGTTGAAAAGACAACTGAAATGTCCGATTCCCTGAACCAGACACACGAACATGCTGACCATGACGCATCCTTCTGAAGAACAAACAAACCTGGTGTTCAGTAACAGACTAAACTTTCCCAATTGACTACGAAAATTATGACATAAAAACTCTGTGAGTGAGCGTGACAGGTCCCGATCAAAACCAGCTGCCAATTAACTTAATGACTGAATCTATCACATTCAATTAGAGGGAGTCTACGAGCTGTCAATCCCGCCCTTGGCCCGCTGCTTAAACAAAAACACTGGCGGAGAAGAATCACTTTAGGAGGCATGTCTCTGTCTTTGTGATCCTTATCTGACGGGCCCTGCTCTGCATTTGAAGCAGTGGGCTCTGACAGGTCCCATGGATAAACCGCTGTATGAAAGGGGTCACCTCCACCTCTGGAATCCATCGTCAAACTTTCTGTCCTGCGCAACTGACAAATAGTTTCAAACAGCAATCTGGGAACTTTGGAAAGGTATTCCCCTACGTGTTGCGGGCGAGAGAGAGGGAGAGAAACACAGAGAGAGAGAGAGAGAGGGAGGGAGAGGGAGGGAGGGAACAAGAGAAAGGAGGGGAGTAGATCTAAGTGAGATAAATGAAGCAAAACACAACAAACAATAGGAAGGAAAACAACTTTCCCTCAGCAGTCGCTTTCCTTCGGCAGAGAGGGCCTACTGTAATCCCCCAGAGGAGCGGCTATCTGGCAGGAGCGCGCTCCGTGGTCAGCGTCTTTAACCCCACATGATAACACTTAGCCCGGCCGTAAAGAATAGGCCCCTTTAAGTGATCCATTAGCGTCCCTATCCCCGAGAGTGGGCCCGCTGGTGTCTACTGAAACTTACCAGGAAGCCTTGAAGGAAAACAGCATGGCAGACATGCACTGAGATCAAAGACAACCCCCCCCCCCCTCCCTCCTCCTCCCCATCCAGCCGTCTCTCTCTCTCTCTCTCTCTCTCCCTCCCTCCCTCTATCTCCTCTAAACCTCCTCCCCAGAAGCCTTTACTCTCTATCTTTGCCGATGACCCCCCCCTTTCCTCCTCCTCCTCCTTTCTTCAGTCTTTCTCCTTGAACTTCTTCCCTCTCTCCTATCGGCATCCTCCTGACTCCCTCTCTCTCTCTCTTTCTCTCTCTCCTCCTATCTCTATCTTCAAATCCTCCCCCAGTCCCCTGTCTCTCTCCTCAGGAGCCTTTTCCTCCCCCTCTCTCTCTCTTTTACTGCCGACATCCCCCTGTCTTTCCTCCCCCGGTGTTTTCAATTTAGTGCCGCTATGAAACAGTTCAGATTGTAACGCTATCAATTAGTCAGCGACTCCAGCACGTTTATTTAATGGGCCCGGGAGTAAGGTTCGGTGATTTACAGACTGCGAGGGAGATGTAAGGGAGAGATGTGCAGACACGGGCTGATATGGGTTTGAAGTCTGTGGGAACTCAGGCTAAACGCTGTATACCTTGAGGATTTGGTCCTGTGGTTCAGGTCCCCGCGGTAATGCGGTGAAAACTCGACTTAAGATGAAAAGGTTCTGAGAGGAAAAAGAAAAAGCATAAGAAAGAGAAAATGTTTGAGATTTTCCGGTAAACGCCTCTTTTCATGTGTATTGGATTTCAACCGCAGCCTATTTATGAAAGGCTGTGTTCTTGTGAGATACTGTGGAAATGCTTTTAGGCAAAAGAATAAAAAATATGATATGTAAAAACCTTTTGTATTTGTGTTTTGCTTTTAAATCCACCCTAAAACTTTAACCTTGTTAAAACACAGCTATTGGTGATGTGCCTTGTATTTCTGGGTCCATTTTGCGGTTTGATGGTGTATTTTTCTTATTTCTGTGGATAATTGGAAAAAACGTAGACAATGTGACGTCATGTCACGACATTTACAGCAAAGCTACAATTGAGTTTAAGAGCAGAAGGATCTCTTGCTCTTACTATGCTATCACTGTCCTCTCCACCTACGCATAAAACTGAAAATACAAGTTCAGGCAAGTTCTCTGGGTGTTGTTGAAAGGCACTCTGGGAAGTGTAGGAAATGACTTAAGTAGAAGTAGGTAGGTTGAGGGAAAGTGGGTACACCAAAAATGTAAATACAAACTTTATCTAGGTGTACTTGATGATATCTACTGCTTTCTGATGGTGGATTTTTCCTTTAAGAACAGGCGAGACACTTTCATATATTTCAAGAAACATGCCAATGTCCAATGTATTCACATATCAGCTCATATATATGCATTTCACAGATCCAACACTTTCCTCACACACAGGTGTTACCTATTGCCATCTAGCAGACGGTAATCGTTAGCAACATAACAGTGGTGAGTGATGCTCAGCTTCTACAGAGATGGGAGATACGTCAAGAAGCTGAAGTGTATTTCTCATTAGTCTGACAGCACAGGGAGCTCAGGGCCTTTCATTTATCACTGGATATGTAACACATGAGAGCCTCGTCCTGTCTCTAACCGGACAGACAGACTCATTCTCCAGCATGTGAGCCCTTCAGGTTCCCATAAAGACCTGAGTTTATGACTGAGGGAGAGAGAGAGAGAGAGAGAGCGAGAGAGAGAGAGAGAGAGAGAAGCAGAGATAGAAAGTGTGTGTGCATATGTGTGTGAATGAGTGAGAGAGAGAGAGCACTAATCATTTTTAATTTTCAATGTTATTTTTATTTATTTTTGTATTATTTGGAGAGAGAGACAGAGCAGAGGGAGATAGAAAGAGAGTGAGTGTATGTGTGTGTGAAAGAGAGAGAGAGAGAGACAGAGAAGGAGGAACAACAACAGAGAGAGAGAGGGTGTGTATGTCAGTGAGAGAGAGAGAGGGAGAGATAGATGGAGAAGGAAAGCGAGAGAGAGAGAGAGCGAGAGCACTAATCATTTTTATTTTTTATTTTCAATGTTATTTTTTATTTATTTTTGTATTATTTGGAGAGAGACAGAGCAGCGGGAGATAGAAATAGAGTGAGTGTATGTGTGTGTGTGAAAGAGAGCGAGAGACAGAGAAGGAGGAACAACAATAGAGAGAGAGAGGGTGTGTATGTCAGTGAGAGAGAGAGGGAGAGGGAGAGAGAGAGAGAGAGAGAGTGAAAAAGAGACACATAAACAGAGAGGGAGAATCCGAGACAGGAGAAAAAGAGAGAGGGTGTGTGTGTGTGTGTGTGTGTGTGTGTGTGTAAGAGAGAGAGAGAGAGAGAGAGCGAGTGAGCGAGCGAGGACCAGCCAGTCAGGGAGAACCAGAGAAGGGTTTCGTCGGTTTGCCGGAACACGCAGCCAATGGCGTGACGCCTGTCACCGAGCCCCGCCGCGTCTCTCACTGTCTTCCTCTTAATTACCCATCATTCCCCTCGCGGCGAGGCCCCTCACAAATTACAGCACATTGTCCCCCGCCGATCGGCCTGTCATCACACGGCTCCACGTTTCAGAGCGAGGCTCATTGTGGACAGAGCAGGGCTGGGGGCCATGCAGGGAAACACACACACACACACACACACACACACACACGCCAATTACTGTGTCTCTGCATGCACACACACACACACACAAACACACATGCAGACACAGTCACAAACTCAAACAAATGCACACACACACACACACAAAACCATTAGTGTATATCCACATTCACACACGCATTCACACACATACATACACACACACACACACACACACACACACGTGCAAACGCACACACACACACACACACACACACCAATTAATGTGTATCTGCATGCACATATACACATAGACACATACGCAGACATAAACACACAAACACAAAACTTGCCCACACACATACACACAAAACAGACACACACACGTAAATGAACACACACGCCAATTAGTGTGTATCTGCATGCACACTCACATACGAATATATGCACGCACACACACAAAACCATTATTGTGTATCCACATTCACCTACATACACACCCACACACACACACACACACACACCCACACACACACACACACACACACACACAGGCCTGGCCCATTAGCTCTGGTGCCAGCTGACTCTGTGACCCAGACGGTTTTCTGCCGTGTCAGCAGGGCCAAATGACAGTGCTGTGGCAGTTATACCATCACACACACACACACACACACACGCACACACACACACACACATACACACACAATAGGGCCTAGCACAGGAAGGGAGGGCAGGAAGAAGGGAGAAGAGGAGCGAGGGAGAGGGAGATAAAGAGTGATTGGGGCTTTCTTGACATCAACTAGTGGAGATATTAAGTCGATCCTCCTTGTTTTTGTCCATGCTCGTCCCTTTGCGTGTGTGAGTGTGTCGGACTGCAGTGTGTGTGTGTGTGTGTGTGTGTGTGTGTGTGTGTGTCTCAGTGTATAATTAGCCCTCTTCTCTGTCTGTCAGGCTGAATGACTCTGCTGCCCCCGGAGCTGAGGAGAGAAGAACTGACCCCTGTTTGTCCTGTCAGAGCAATAGCTTCAGTGTTTCAGTGCGACGCTCCTCTGAACATTACTGGGACCTCATTTAGAAAAAAGCTCCTACATGAAGGTTGTGTGTGTGTGTGTGTGTGTGTGTGTGTGTGTGTGTGAGACCAAAATGAGTTTTGATTCATGAAAAACTGAATCAACAGGTTACACTGATTGTCAATTTTCTGTGGCATACTAAATTTAAAACTAATTTCTATTATCCAAGGTATGAAAGCTATAGTACATGCAAAATTTTAATTCAATGAGATCTATGGCAAAAAACTCTATATATACAAAAGATATAAAAAAAATATAGAGTTCAGTCTGTAAAAGTATTATCAGTCAAGTCAACCCAGGACCGAAGTTACCTATGATCCAGTTAAAAGTGCAATATTTTGTTTTAACTTTAATTTGTAAGAGTAAATTTTACTTTTTCAAATGGTGGATAACTCCTTTTTTCAAGCAAACCTCTCAATTTGTTTTCACTGTATGACAGATAGGATCAAGACATTTTTATATTTGACGCCTCTTATTCCTGTCCCTGCCTTTAGTTTTGCCATTTTCTTCCCTGAACTCGCAAAATATGAGCTGCTGAGGTGTTCCAAGTTTGGGAGGAATGAACTGACTGGCTCTCCTCAACATACTTTTTTTTTTCACAATTGTTCCCTCCTCCTGCTCACCTTGAGGAGTTTCCTTGACCGCACAAGTTTTTCCCACACAGACGCATTGAGAGGGATGTGTGTGGTGACACTGTCCCTCAACCTTGCCACCATGCTGAGTGTGTTTTCCTTGACTCAGACTCTCTGCAGCTTTGTTTATCTTGCAGGGGGAATTAAAACTGCTCCGACTCCCAGTCTGCCAGGTTGTTGCATCAGCCAAAAGTAAAAAACCTATTGAAAAACAAACACATAGTAAACTTTAATTGTACGCCTTTGCCTTGGGTATAAGGGCTTAAATTTTTTACTGGTTCTCTCTCTGGTTATTACCTAAATGCAGGCAAAACGCTAATTAATAATCACTAGCATATGCGGGGTGAAGTGTGGGATTCTTTTACTGTGGCATTAGGTGTAAATGAGATTAAAAGTGCAGCAAAGGCTTTTCAGATCCTTTTGAACCGGCTTTACAGCTGACAGCTGAGGAAAAATTGTTTCCCTCGTGATGGACAAACACATGCATAACACCTTCTCATTTTTATTGAGAATCATAAATCAATATCTCGTAAGAAAATGCTGGGTTTATCCCGGGTAACATCTTGAGTAATGTGTTTGTAGCGCGTTCTGCAGTGGAGATTTCATCATACAGTACTGCTCATATGACAGAAAAGTGCCATGTGCGTGAAGAATTTAGCACCCTGCAGCTCCCAAACAAATACCTCTTAATTATAAGCAATTGGCCCTCCTTCCCCCACCGACCGCTGACTGGGACACATGAAAGCGTTGGTAATTGTAAGAGTTGCTGTGTGTGTGTGTGTGTGTATGTGTGTGTGTGTGTATGTGGGGTAGAATGTGACGCGGCTGTAAAAAATAAAAATGGAAGGCTCTCATTGAATACAATGACTTCCTTCCTCTCTCGCTCTCTATCGCCAAGCTGGGAAGGAAAAAAAAAAAAAAAAAAAAGCTCCATTTGGCATTGATTAGGAAAGACGCAAATTTGAAGGAGGGGGGACAGGAGACCACAGGGGTTACACACATGTATCTGCAGCCACGACACTGTGGGCCCCCTCTAATTTAGATGTCTAAGAATTTGCTGTATGCGCTGCCTCATGCCAGTAAGTCTCAGCCTCACTGTAAATAAATGGCACAGGGCAGAATGCAGTCTTATGGGTGCAGTCACCCCCATTTGTAAGCCATTAAAATATTTTCTCTGTGACATATTAATTAGGGTGTTGCAGTCGTGTCCCGTCTCCTGTACAGAAAGTGTGCGTGGTGCTGGAGTTCCTCATGCTTGGGTGTGTGTGTGTGTGTGTGTGTGTGTGTTGGGGTGGGGGGTCTATTCATTCTGCATTCTATACTGTACAAGTCTTAGAAATTAAGGATTTATGTCACAAAATTATACATACATTTTGAAAAAGCTTGTCAGCCTATAGTTAAAATCAATAATTACACCTACAAAAAAGTATTTAGTATGTTCCTCATGCTTGTGTGTGTGTGGGCGTGTGTGTGTGTGTGTTGGGGTGGGGGGTCCATTCATTCTGCATTATACTGTACAGCAAATTAAAGGACATATTTCAGAAAGTTGTACATCCATTTTGAAGAAAAAAATCATCAGTCTATAGTTCAAAAACAAAGATAATTCTACCCACAAAAAGCTGTTTAGTAAGCAAAGGCCTTAATGTAACTTTAATAGTAATCCCTAATGTGCTTCACTTTAATCCTAGCAATAATTGTGTAAGAGAGAGTGTCAATTCTGTGTTTAATGGGTGGATATCTCGCTTCAGTCTGAAATTTTTCATATGGATATCGGTTCTATCAGCGAGGTCGCTCTGGGGAAATATGCAGCAAATCTATTTTCATGGTTTGGATTTCACAGCGAGCTCCTTATTGATTTCTGGAAAAAAGAAAATATGTGCCAGCGCTGGAGGTTAAAGGGTAACACAATCAACACAGTAAAAAGAGCAGTGAAGGAAAATCCATTTCAGCTTTACTTATTTTAACTGTAACTAATTAAAGTCTAATTGGTAAATCATTGAATCCCCCTACTGTCAGGGCCACTAATACAAACACAATGTTGATTTTCCTCTAGTGTATCTTCCCTCCCTTCATGTGGATTATCTCTATATCTCTTGGCCCGCTGGGAGAATTATGGCTCTAATAACTTTCATTCCAAGCCCCTGTAGCATCAGTAAAATGTTTACTGCAAGAACACAGAAAGGTCCTTTGGTGAAGCCATGCATTCGTTACAAGGCCTTTGACTCAATTCGATGTGTATAAATATATCCATTTCATTATGGAGGCCAGTCAAATATTTGTTTCAGCGGTTTTCCCCCCATATAATGTAAATTGCTGCAAGCTGTTGCACTTGGAAAATGTTTTCTCATAATGCTTTTCTGCCTTCACATAAATCACAGCTAAATGTTGCATTCAAATGACTACAGACAGACAATTTATTCTTGGCTTCCCTCTTCCCCCTCGAGAAAAGCTTGCGGCAAGAGGGTCGCTTCGGAGTTTAATGGTGACTGTCATTATTTGTTGACAGTTGTTCATCATCATTTCCAATTTTATTGTTTTTTGTTTAAAGTGTATCTTTTTTTCTCTCCAGTTGTGACCGCTGTCAAATGAAGTGAGGGGTGAAAACATGTCAAGAATTAGGCCACTGTGAGGCAACGGGCGGATGACATGACATCTTTTTTTTTTTTTTTTTGCAAAGATATTTATGGTGAGGTTATGGGGGGATTCTTGATTCTTATAACCGGCCTGGTATATTGCCAAGAATCCTGCTCCAGAGATACACTCATAAATATCAATCCGCTTCTTACTTGACGGCATGCTATGCAATTCACTGCACTCTCTTGTCCCAAATTCAACTACTGTGCATCCATTCTTCCACGCTACACCCCATAACCAGAATCGTACACCTGGGAATACAAACTTCAAATCCATACTGACATTTTGATTCCCCTTTTAAAGGATGGATCATTTTGCATGATATACACAGGGTTCATCGTCTTTGGGTAGCGAGACGATCCAGTGGTGAAACTCTAGTTCCCCAATAACAGAAAGGCTGAAGTCTCCTGTTCAGTTGGAGTCGGTGCTGCTACCGAGCGGCTCTGTGTCAGCTTTAACTGAGTCTCAGTGGGACTCTCCGAGGCGCAGGCGTCTCGCTGGGTAAGTGGGCCTAAAGTCGGGATATTACGGAATCTGTCAGAAGCTGCAATCCTGGAAAATCCTGGAAAAATCTGTGTCTTGGTCTGCTAACAGAGGTCCTGCATGATAATGAGGATGTAGAGCAGTGGTGTATTGAATTAGGCCTAGATAGACTATAACCACAACTGTAATTGGGCATAGTGAGAGTATACCCACCTGTCAGCCTAATGCTGCGTTCAAGTCATGCCGGAATTACCGTAAATACGAGCTGTCGACTGGGGAAAAAAAGCATTCACATCACATCATGGATTTGTCGTGGGCTGCCATATCTCCCACTTGGCATCCCGCTTGTGGAAGCGTGTCAACACTCCAGCAAATCCACTGATGTCGGCAGTCCCAACATAATAAAAATCAAAATGGTCAGTTATATTCACATTAATGGAATCAACTCCAGTTAGAAAAAGTGAGTAATGTCTGCTGCAATTCGTTTATGGTTGATTTTAAATTCTTTAATAGAAATCATTTTGGATGTGGGCGTTCCAGGGAGTTAAACACGTGAACGCCTCCAAGTTGTAGCAACAGGACGTCATCCTGTTCTTCTGCTTCTTCTGATAGGATGTGATCACTACATAATTACCAGTGATTTTTAATGGAAGGGGTCACAGTATACTCATCTCCCTACACACTAAACTACTGATAACAAGGCCCTGGTATCGCCTGACTGGATCAGACTTTGTTGACACAGGAACCAGACGTCTCATCTGGATACATTTAGAAACCATTTGAATAAAACGAAAAAAAAACGTGATCTGTCCTCTATGTGGTAAATTCCCATTGTTTATCGTAATAGTTTGACATTTAAGTTTGCTTGGTTAGTCATCACCTAAAGATCTTTGAGTATCCGTAGCCCATATTGCTTTTCTGCTGCATCATGCTTTACATTTTCTCCGCAGATGTGCGTTGGCCGGTAATTCATCCCGTATTACAGCTTAGCTGGCCGAGTCATGGATTCAATAGATCACCATTAATCACACTGTGACCTTCCTCTCAACCAAGCCCATCTAAAGCCCATTCATCCCCATTTGCCATGCAGCTCTGCGGGTCGATAATTGGCAAAGCAAAACACAGATTAAACCCAATTTGGATGGTTTCAACTTGAAGCTTAACAGACGCAGCCTGGCGCAGCTGAACTGGAGTTCACTCCGCTCAAGCCCTCTCTGCCTGTCTGAGGCTTCGCCGGGCGGGGACCGCAAAATCTAAATCAAATCAGCCTGTTCTCTCTGTTTGTATTTGCATGTCCGTGTATGTGTGTGTGCGTGTGTGCGTGTGTGTGTGTGTGTGTGAGTGAATGAGTGAGTGAGTGAGAGAGAGAGAGAGAGAGAGGAAGAGGGAAAGGGAGAATTTGTATGCATGTATTGTGTGTTTGTGTGTGTGTGAAGGAAAGTGTGTGAGAGAGAGAAAGAAAGAGAGTGAGGTAGAGAATGTGTGTGTGTGTGTGTGTGTGTGTGTGTGTGTGTGTGTATGCGAGAGAGAGAGAGAGAGAGAGAGAGAGAGAGAGAGAGAGACAAAGAGGGAAAGGGACATTTTGCTGTATGTGTGTGCATTTATGTGTTTGTGTGTGAAAGAAAGTGTGTGTGAGAGAGAGAGAGAGAGAGAGAGAGAGAGAGAGAGAGAGAGAGAGAGAATTTGCAATGTGTGTGTGTGTGTGTGTGCAGAGCGTGCAACAGTATTCCATCCACTGTTCCCTGCACTCCCATCGCTAATAGAAACCAACTCCCAGCATTCAACCTCCATTTGTCTCATTAACCTATTAGCTTAAAGTTTAATTGCAGGATGTCATAAAATGATTTGGTCTATGAGTAATGACAATATTTCGGCTCCGTAATGGACAGAACAAAGCAAACTAAAGCAAAGCAAAGCGCAGCAGCGGTTTGTTTTCCTCCCTCACGGCATGTCTGGCCCGCAGCTTTGGGCCTACCTAGCTCTCTCGCTCGGATAATTGTTTACTGGCGAGGGTTTTTTTTCGTTGCATGAGGGCAACATCGCGGCAGGATAACAAACTAATGACTAATTTCATGGCTGTTGAGTCATTTTAAAAAGGCCATCTTGAGGATCTTATTGCAACTTTTAAAGAGCAACTGTGTCTAATCCCACAGCTGCTATTGGAGCTACCTATTGTCAACAAGGTATAATTCCCGTGTAAAAAGAAGAGCGGCGTGAGAATACACGCTAAAATGCCTTCGCGCCAATTACCGGGGCTTTTTTCAGGGGCCTGTTAAAACGTAATCCGATTAAACTCCGCTTATCGAAGTGACGCTTCCAGCCCGGACTGTTTCTGCTTCAGGTTGAAGTTCAAAGTCGATTCAGGAGGAGCAGAGAGGAGAGATTCCTGTCCGCAGCCGCGGGAGATGACCCCTAGGTGGCAGTGTGCCTCATAAAACCGCCCCCGACTGCAACAACAACAACTCATTTCACATCACTCCAATTACAAACGTCTGCTCTTCCTCAGTCGTACCCCCCACCCCACCCCACCCCCACCCCCACCCCTTTTAGTTGCTCCGTGGGCAATGAAACTAGATGACAATGCGTCCGAACAGTTGATAAGTTATGATCGGTTCACCCCCCCTCCTCCTCCAGCCCCTCCTCCCCTCCCTCTCCCCCCTTTAAACAGCGGCCTGATAGGATCTGTGAGGCGCGGTGGGCATGTATAGTGTTACTCTCATCAAAGGCGACTGAATGGGGGTGAATGGAGGATGATGTGTGTACTGCCTCTGCTTAGTGGAGGCATTTCCAGCTGGCGCCAGGGCAGAGGAAACCCACTGAGACACACAACAACACACACAGACACAGGGGTCAGCCCGGATTCACCCCCCCCCCCACTCCACCCCCTCACCCCCCCACCCTCCACCACCACCGTGCCTCTTGGCCTCCGCCTCCTCATGTCCTACCCCCCCCCATGCCTGCCCGCCTCTCATCTGCTCTCTCTCTCTCTCTTTCTCTCTCTCTCTATCTCCTTCATCCTTTTTTCTTTTCTTCTGCTCTCTCATTTCTCCGCTGTCCTGTTTCTCCTTTTCTCTCTCTCTGTTTTAGTTTGTTTACCTTGCGCCTCCCTCTTCGCTCTCGTTTCCTTCTTGATCCACTTCTCCGTCGTTTTTTTTTTTTTTTTTTTTTTTTTTTTGCATCGTGCCTGCTCTTTTCTGTTCTCCGTTTTATGTTGCTGAAATGCTGACACAGCTTTTTTTTTTTTTTTTTTTGAAGGGGCTACATCATAACACCTCCCGTCTAATCAGCTTGAGATGCACAGCGAAAGAGAGGGAGGGAGAGAGAGAGAGAGAAAGAGAGAGAGAGAAGAGAGAGAGCACTTACATCACCTCAAAGTCTCCCCCCTCTTCTCAAACATTCCCTTGGTTTGAGTGACATCAGGGCTCAGAGGAATTTGATTATGGTGGATGTTAACGGCTAAATGACTCTTGGCACGGCCTCCCTCCCAATCTTCAGGGGAATGCTATGGGACGGGGGACTCCGAACGGTCAGGACAAATTAAAAAGCCAACCTGCTATTTTACTGTTGAGATCTGTTGATGCTATAAAGGGGGAAAATGGGGGCTGGCGGCCTTTACGTGACTACTCGGGTGATTTTACGTGATTTTCCCCGGCCCTGAATCTAAGCCTTCTTGGCACAACACGCCATGCCTTGACCAAGCATGGGGTCTGTAAATGCCCTAATAAATACTTTTTAGCACTTTATTTAGTTCCATGCCCAAGGCCAACGCCGTCCAAAGTATGTCACCCGGTAACAGTGGGGAGAAAAAATCCCAAAGGCTAAACGGGGCGTAATGTAGATTTAATTAACAAGCGTGGCTAAGCCCGGGCTCATACATCCATGTGTGCACATACACACACACACACACACGCATGCCATGACACACAAAGACACATTCCAACATATACACACACCCTAACAGACACTGTAGCATGCAGACGCATGTACGGCATGACATACATAGACACACAGACACACAGCAAACACGTATACACACAATGTACATACACACACACACACACACACACACACAGACACACACGTGATCGCACACAGACACACACTTATAACAAGGCAACAAAACACATGTACACAACGCAGAAACACATTCAAACCTCACACTCATAACACCCACATGCATATACACACACAAACATGCACATGCACACGCACACACACACACACACACACACACACACACACACACACCCTGCAAAGCCACACATCCCTGGGTTTAGAGCGATGGTGTGAAAATATGTGAGTGTAAATGAGATGCAGACAGGCTCACAGCAGTGTACCCGAGAGAGAGAGAGAGAGAGAGAGAGAGAGAGAAAGAGAGAGAGAGAGAGAGAGAGAGAGAGAGAGAGAGAGGATGTGGCTTGGCTTTGAATTGCTAAACTAAAGTTTGAGGAGATGGAAGAAATCATATTTTGAATTCTATGCTTCTATGCATACTGGTCATCATTGAGCGATGGACTGTAAAAAAGGAGCTTTACATTTTCTCTCTGGTGGTAATTTAGGATTAGATTTTCTTTTTTTTTTTTTTTTCGAACCAGTCACTCATAGCAAATGTTCCACAAAACGCTTATGCATAAACCTCTTACTGCTGTGTGGCTCAGTGGGTAGAAGTGTCACTTTGATTCCTGCTAGGACCATGCATATTAAAATATATGCACTCACTGCAAGGCACTTTGGATAAAAACACCCACCAAATGGTTCATGTTATGTTAAATCCAACCACCAAAATTGCAACGAATCTCTACGAATCATTAATCCAGGTCGTTATGGGTAATGAATCCAAATCAACAAGGCCCATTATGAATGAGAGAACTCAACACTTTAGTCATTTATTTTCTGTTCAATCAATGACATCAGAGCAGATGGGTCTGATATAAACGTTTGGCACTTGAACCCAGGGGGACAAGCTGTGCTGTGATCTCACCTTCTTCCTAATCGTATGAAGAGTTTTGTTCCAAAATAAGATATCCGCCATTTGAAAAAGAGTGACACTCTTCAAGGGAGACAAAGAGAAAAGGTCGGTCAATCACAAAATGAGTGATGGCACAAAATTGAAACAAATTACAATCGCTTTCAGAGGATTGTGGGTAATTTTTGATCTTGGTTGACAAAATGGAACTGGAACCTCCTTTCTGACTGATGAACTACAGTCAAAAAAAAATAAATGTATGGTGCTTTGGAATAAAACTCTTCATACTTACATAGCACAATATAAAAACACAGCTTTTCCATCCAAAAAACACCAAATAAACTACAGATAAATAGCCTGCTAAATATAGTAAATAAATAGGAAAATGTTAAGACCATAGAAGCCTCTAGGTAGTACATTTTTAAGCACTAATTATACCTGCTGCATGATTAGAGCTGCTACTTAGTACATTCATATAATGATTTGATGAGAACTAAACTACCCTCCTGATTATCATATCATACACGTTCATTTACAAGAGCTTTAAGAACACTTCCATCAACATAGACCAAAACAAAAATTGAGTGAAAAGCTGGATGATTGGCTAGTTTTTACAATCAGGTTGCACATACAAACACAGCATCAATGAGATTTTTATATATTTTTTTTGTAATTGGAAGTTAAAAGCTTTCAAGTTTTATCCTTTAGTAGGTAGCTCACATCCCAGTGTAACACTAATTTAAGTCTTCAGGTAAAGAACCGTATGAGTCTATTTTGAAACAGCCCACACACTCGGCTGTGTAATTCAATCCAAATCATTTTGAGTGTGAATGTAATACAGCACTTCAAATAACAGCCTCTTCTGACTGTGGATGTATGCAGTACTGCAATTTGCAGTTTAGAGATTTGAGATTTGGAATCACTCATCTAAAACAAAATGAAAACGGACTATTACGGTTCTATGTGGTTCAGTTGTGAGCACATTCACCGATGATTTCATACATTCACTTCTGACTACATGAACAGCCAGATAGGAACACAGACTGATGAAGAGAAACTAGCAGAAATCTCGTTAAATCTTGTTATCTTCACTTGTCACTGTGAGTTCTCGCCTCACTTTCTCTCCTCTCACCTCTTACTTTCTCAGACAAGTACCGAGACAAGTACACACATCACATACACATACGCACAACTGATGTGTGCGCATGAATGCATGCTCGCACCTACACACACACACACACACACACACACACACACAGATAGCACATGGCAGAGTCTTTGTTTACTCGTGACTCAATAACACTGCAAAAGTCAGGCACATTCTCCGACACTTAACTAACATTCCTGGCTTCTAACCACGACAACTCATGTCAAATCCCCCCCACGTACACACACACACATGCACACACACACACACACATATATACACACACACTCACACACACACATACACAAACACTACCACAGTTAGGTATTAACTCGTATTAACTATTAACAGAAAGTAATTGGATTATATTACTGAACTTGTGTTGAATTGTTTTGGAGCACCAGAGTGGCCAAGTGGTCTGAGAGACTGTCCTGGGGCAGGCAAAAAGATTAATTTCCCTCTTGCAGATCCATAGATAAGACACACACACACACACACACACACACACACACACACACACACACACACACAAAACTACCTCCCCCATCAGCATTTTCTCCCCTAACCCCTGGATTCCCGTTCCATCATCCCCCTTCATTCCTCTCCCTCTTCCACTTCTTTGAGTGGCTCGCTGCCTCTTTTGGCCATCTCAGCCTCCTTCAGAGCGCTGATGACAGGTAACCATGGCGACGGCAGCTCGGGCCCGGTCCTCTTGACCTGGTTCAGGTGACTGAGGGTGGCGTAAAGCCCGGCGCCGGCGCTGGCGCTGCCACGGCCGACCGGCTCCTCCTGCTGCTGCTGCTGCTGCTGCTCTGTGTAGTACATCTCCAGAGCTGCTGGGGTGCAGTGCTTCTGCTGCCGAAATGGAAAGACAAACACAAGTCGTTTTTTTTTACGAGCTCGAGTTGATCTGGATTTTGTCTCAGCCTTAGATGGGAAATCGCTCTGACATTTACAACACAGAACACACTTGCTCCCACAGGGTCACCGCTGAATGTATGTTTGTTGCTAAAATTCATTCATGATTGTTTTTTTATTAATACTGGTTAATAAACTCTTCGAGGAGACGTTTGATGTGTTACGACAGAAGCACGATGGATGGAAAAGCTGTAAGAAAGCTGTGAGAAATTTATGACCATGGGATTAAACAACTGTGACTTTATGACTGTGATATTAAACAACTAAAGTGTCCATCATGCTTTATGTAACATTGTATGGTATTGTGCAAGTTGCA
The DNA here is from genome assembly GCF_046629955.1 of Centroberyx affinis. Taxonomy (NCBI): domain Eukaryota; kingdom Metazoa; phylum Chordata; class Actinopteri; order Beryciformes; family Berycidae; genus Centroberyx; species Centroberyx affinis. The sequence goes on from NW_027279110.1 coordinate 33,331, forward strand.
GAATCACTGGAGCGTGTATCAAGGACTTTGATATTGCTTGTATAGCTTGCGTAAAGCCCTAGAGGACAGGGAGTGGTTAAAGCATCAGTATGTCAATGATGTACACTGGTGTCTCATGAGATGTTTTGCATCGAGGTCTCTGTCCACAGTAAAGTTAGGTTGTGTGTTTGTGCACAGCAGGGTCAGAAATTAACGAGGGCCCGGGGTGGAAATGCCCTTGAAAGTTCATAAAATGTGTAAAAATGAAGAGGCCAGAAAATAACCCTGAAAATGAGGAGTAAACTTTTTTGCATTTCAACCTGTTCACATCTTATTTGTTGAGTTGTCAAATACTCATGCATGAATGTCCCCCGTGGGCCACCCTAGGTCATTTGTGGGCACCTATGACCGTTTTTTCTAATGCATTCTGGGTGAGAAATCATGGGCCTTTTTTGACCAGAAAACAACTGAATACGCAGCCTGAAGCAGTAGAAAATGTTGGCACCACACAGCTAGCAGTAGAAGAAAATGGCAATCTCGCATAAACCACTGCACCAACAAAAATAAAACAACCAATATCATAAAAAACCTCAAGAATTGAGGGGTGAAAGATGATTGGTGACAGTAGGGAAAATGGCACATCCTGCCGCAACATTGCAGCAATGGGAAAGAAGTTAAAAAAATCATAGTGGCATAAACTGTTGTACCACTATGTGTTTATTTGCCACTATGCAATGCAAAAGTATCATTTCATAGCTCAGTTTCCCACAAAAAGGACCAAAATTCATCGAAAAATCAGAACAAGAAGTTCATTTCTTGGCCTGGTGCACAGGGACAGTCAAAGATTTACAGCATCAATACACCGCGGCTTGCAGAGCCAGTTTCGGTCAAGCTTTCATCTCTTCCAAAAGCATCCCTCACACACTATTTAGAAACCAAAATTTGCCCAGGCAGCAAAATTATGAGCAGATGAAAGCCGTATGGCACGGGGGAAAGGCGGAGGGGAATGAAATGAAACAAACCCAACTTCCATCCTGTCAACCCCAAAACCCCGGGGAAGAGCCCCCTGTGCCGCATTGGCCTAATGAGCGTTCCCTTTAGGAAGATCCACTACCTGACCTTCCCTCACAGCGAGCGGTCCGGCTCTCAAAAGCTTTGGCGGTGTACGTGCCAAACCAAGACGACGCCACCCTCCATTCTCCATTCTCACTCCTCTTTTCATGTCTCCAACAACGCATTAGCAGGAAAAAATGCTGAGAGCAAACTGTAACCGGCAAAAACTTCAAAAGCTTTGCCGGAAGGTCCCCCCCCCCCCCCGCCTCCCTTCCTCCTCCATTCCCTTCCTTGCCTCCACCCCCCCGATTCCCCCTTCACTGTTAAGCCTTTAATCACAGTTTAGTCACGCTCAGCCCTAATTAAAGACCCCTCCGATTCACAGGCGGGCGTCCCAATCTCTGCCTGACCAGAAAGCAGTCTCTCTCGCCCCCTCTCTCCCTCTCTACCGCTCTCTCATTTCTCTTTTCTTCTGCGAGACAGGCCCTTTAACTAACATGCGTGGCTGTGCTGGCTCCGTGCGCGATGCCTCCAAGGTGTCGCTGGGAGATAATGGGTTTGTGTTTCCAGCTCCGGTGCTCCGAGAATCCCTCTGAAGTCTCTGATGTGAGGATGTGCCGAGAAACAAAGCACCAGATGAGGTGTATTGTAGACAGTGTAAGTACCCTTTGAGTGGGTGTCTTACAGACTACTTGGGACTGGATAATGTGAGCTGAAGTCTGTGTTATCCGAGGGCAAGTCCCAGATATAAGGCACCTTTGTTGCTTTCTGCTACATTGCAGAAAGACAATGTAGCAGAAACAATGGTCAATATGTTTAGATGTTCTTTCTTTCCCTTTGTTTATCCTTTAAATCCATGTGTGTGTGTGTGTGTGTGTGTGGAACTCTGTGTGTAAGCGTGCCTGTGTGTGTCTGTGTGCGTGTGTGTAGGTGTGTGTGTGTGTGTGTAGGTGTGTGTGTGTGTGTGTGTGCCTGAGTGACTATATATGTGTTTGTGTGCGCTTCATTTACCTCGAGGATAAAATTCACACTGAACATGAGTTCAAATAACAAGCGAAAACAAAATGGTTAGATGCAAGCAAATGCTTTTAATGACTTGGACTGTGTGTGTGTGTGTGTGTGTGTGCATCTGTGTTTGTATGTGTGTATGCGAGCTTGTGTGTGTGTGGGTGTGTGTGTGTGTGTGCCCAAGTGACTATATATGTGTTTGTGTGCGCTTCTTTTACCTCGAGGATAAAATTCACATTGAAGATGAGTTCAAATAACACCCAAAAACAAAATGCAAAACAAGATGCAAACTAATGTTTTTAATGACTTGGACTGTGTGTGTGTGTGTGTGTGTGCTGACTACCTTAAGAATGAAGCCCTCTGGGCAGGTAAGCTGGTCGTACCACATGGCCTTGTACATGAGTAGGAGGAGGAGGCTTGTCAGGAAGGCCAAAGTGATGAGGATCAGACCTGTGATCTGGTAAACAACACACACGCACACACACACAGACACACACACACACACACCTTTTCAACAAGAGCTCCTATCAGAACCTAACCAGATTCCCAGACCAGACATCAGATTCTTGTACCTTGGCTTTCTCTGAAACATCGCTGTAGAAGTTGATATTCAGCTTCCTGATGTTTGGCACGTACAGCTTGTTCTTTTTCTTCTGCTGCAGCTGGTACTGTGTTGTGGTTTTCACAATTACCTGCAGCAAGAAGAATATATTGTCACTGTGACTTCCCTGGAAAACGCTCAGAACTCCTAATTTGCCATATTTTGGATTTTACACTGCAGTTGATGGATCGTGTTGTCGCCGATGTTTAGTACATGTTCTATGATCCAGGGACAAAGCCGATCCATTGAAAATACATTGTTAAACATCAGAAAAATACATGAGCATCATTTGTAAAAGCCACCAGTTTTTTTTTAGCAATACCTGAAAAGAACATTTGGGAAATACAAGTTGTTTTCACCACCGTCTAATCAGCCTGCGGAACAGAGGCTGCCGCTGAGCTTATCATCCCACCACAATATGTTTCTGAGGGTTTTCTTCCTCTAATATGCTTTCAAAGAGCTACTTAGATAGCGTGGGCCGATGCCAAGGTTTCCCTGGGATGACAGTTCAGGTGAAGGTAGACACCGCAGTCTCGCTGTCGGGGCTTTACGCTGAGAAGGTAAGTACGCCCACTTGAATTTTAATGGTGTTTGTCCAGACGTGTTATGTAGCGAGACGAGCTGCGCTGAGCACGTGTTGCAATCTGTTGGCCCAGTCTGTGGCAGCTGTAATGCAGGGTTTGTTGTGGTCGTGCAACACAAAAAAACAAAAAAAAAACAAAAAAAAAAGAACATAAGTAGGCACATACAGGCAGAGGCGCAGACTTAATAGGCCGTGCTTACCTTGTCTGGGAACGGCTGCTGCAGCTGGTTGACCTCCAGCGGCGTGATGAGGGGGATGTTATCAAAGCCGTCGTCCACAGACGGCTGTTTCTCCAGCTTATCAGACAGATTGCTGCCCAGCTTCACCATGGCTGCCTGGCTGCCTGCAGAATGCCCCGACAGATCTGAAAGCAGGGAAAGGCGGCTCAGGTCGGGCTGACTCAGACTGTGTGCTTTGTAACCCCGGCTGCTGACGGCTGCTTGTAGCGCTAACTGAGTGTCCCGGGTGCTGTGAGGACACTTCAGACTGAGACCGGAGGGAAGGAGGAGAAGACGACAGCGTGATGATAATGATGAGGACAGGACAGAACAGGATGGGCTAGGGCAGGATAGAATAGAATAGAATAGAATAGAATAGAATGATACAAAATATTGTTGATACTTAATGATGATGATGGTGAGGATAGGACAGGATAGGATAGGACGGAACAGGACAGGATAGGATAGGATAGGATAGGATAAGACAGGACAAGGCAGAATAGAATAGATAATAGAATAGAATAGAACAGAAGAGAATAGAACGGAACATAACAGAATAGAATAGAATAGAATGAAAACATATTGTTGATACTTGAGGAAATGTGTCTTTAGCTTCACTCTGGTTAATTACAAACAAGCAAAACACCATAAATGCATAATAAGAAAACATAAGGTTTGAGTATAGTGCAACATTTCTGGTATAGGTACATATTTGCCAAATTAATAATTCAATAAGGTTATGGCACGTGGAATTATTATTATGCAGCCTATTGTGGGGGTAAATTAAGATGGCCTCCTATGACTGACTCCTACAGGTTTGTGTCTGTAACCATCCTCATATGGCTGCCTATTTTCTGTCTGTTCGACAAATCCCACAGTCTACAGCAGGCGTTGTTTCATAACAACCTATTGTTTACGATTCATCTCCCATATCTCAGCTCCATCTCTTCTTACAAACTCTTATCTTCTGTGTTTATACGATCGGATTGTAAATACAGCACGCCGCCTTTGCTGATGCCACCAATGCTCCCCACAGTGCCGAATGCGTCTTCGCTGATAATGATGCCATTTTCCCTCCTCGATCAATAGATCATCTAAATGTGGAAGCGAGAGGTGAGGAGCCACTTATCTCATTCACACAGTGCAACACAACACCTTCCCCCATCCAAGGGCCCCGGAGGCCCACTGACACCACTGACTCACAATGATGATGCACACAAGGAAGGCAGAGATCTATGGGCTGTATGTTCCAGAGGAAGACCTATTAGACCCTGATGCACAGGCAGTGCTCCTTGTGATAAATGCTGTAACAAAGGCCAGTGGACATACAATATATTGTCGTTGTCGGGTGAAAACCTCCTAGCTCGGGTGAAAACCTCCTAGCTCCAATATTGGTGATTTTTCCAAGGGTTGAGAAAGGGTTGAGAAAATCTGACAACTCTTGGGTTTATGAAACACTTTCAAACACCACTGGATACTTAAACTGAAAAATGCATGGCTGTCAAGCTAGAAATAAGGCTGTTGAGCTTATTTCCTGAAGCAAGTTTTGGGCATTTTTCACCCGACAACAGCAATAATATATACAATCCAGTCAAGAATGCTTCTAAAAAATAATCCCATTTGAATTATCTAAAAAAAGGAAGCCATACGGTAAGCCCGTCCACTGATGCAGGATCAGTTGTCTGCTCACATTTCTCAGTTTACAAGCAATTTAAGAGCAGCGTTTGTGAAGACAAGGATATAGGAGCGTACCACTCAAGGCTACATATCCAGCGTCCTTGGTGGCTACGTGAGTGGGCGGCTAAAGTGGTCATCTGTGCTGCTGACCACCATTTTCATCCCCACAGTTGGAGTGGAGTGTGGGTACGATGAATCATCCAGCATCTGTGATTAACAAATGAGCTGAGTGTTGCTGTCACCTCATGTTCCCTCGCTCTGACAGGGAACAAGTTCAGCAAATGGAGGAGCTGGGTCATATCAGTATGGGGGAAGTTTTCCAGCTTATAGGATAATTCTGCTGTTTCTTTATGTTTCATTACAGAAATTACGTCCAGTGTAAAAAGAATAGCAATAGCCTAGGATGATGGCATGATTGTGCAGCTGTAGCCTATTTATTACCACAATTAACATCCAATTCTAATTATCACCAAATGGGGCAGGAGAGACAGTTTCCAAAAGGTGAATACATGCTGTTATGAATTGGTAAAAGCAGTTCTGTTTGCGCCCGTGCCTCTCAAGTTCTTCAGGGTTCACTGGTCATGCATAACTGAACTTGCTGCATTGAAGAATGCTGCGACAAGATGTAGAGACTGTAGAACCAGCAACCAGAGGACAGAAATATGGTATAAAAACAGATAAAAGGGATGATATATTTTCTATGTGATACAGAAAGGTCCGAAGCATTTTAGCCGTTTTGTGAAGCCTATTTTATGATCTGAAACCTCATACATGTTCCACCTGATGAGGAACGTTCATTTGTTTTGTAGAATCTGTCGCCTTGGGTTATAAAGGGACAATCAAATTAAAATACACATGTTTTCGCCTTTTTTTTTTTTTATCTGTAGGCTGTTGCAAATTACAACGCTATTCAGCCTATCAGAGGGAATGGATAGTCCAATCCCACTTAGTTACAAGATGGTGAAGCCTCTCCATTCATTCCTCATAACAAATAAATAATTATGAATTAACTAAATCTATTAGTCACGATTACTTGCCGACGCATTTCTCACAGCGAGATTTTCCGCAACGAGGCTCCGGAGCGTCTTAATTAAGGCTTTTCCTACTCGCGACCTCATCTATCTAATGAACAAATAACGCGCCAGCAATTACAGCAAATATTTATCAACGAAATGAGAATAACAACTTACTGTGTTTTGCTCGCCGGTAGCCTGTGGATTGGATTGGACTGGACTCCGCGGATGCTGACGGGGAATCGGTGTGAACGCCGGTTACCGTGGTGATGAGTGATTCACGGCAGGACTGCGCATGTAATTCGGTAGCCTGAACCCGTTCCGTCCTCCGGAGGAAATTGGCAGCTCAGTATGAATGCGCATCTTAACGTGGTTGAGGGATTGTGGCTGATGGGGAAATTGCATTTCTCTCTGGAAATCATATCACAGCGATCTGAGTGCGCGTCATTAATACACAGCACAATGCGGCACGACGGGCCTGCATGCGCTCAAGTCTGCTTTATCTTTCACTGAACACAAGCACGAGAGCCATAGTGTTAGTAATAAGAGTAACTCATCACCCCGTTGCACAATTATTTAATAGCTCCAAAGCATTTAAGCGTGGTTTGCTTCAATTGAATAAAAAAAAAACTCCAGTGTTAATATCAGAATAATAAATAGGCTACAAAACAAAATAATGTGGAGCTCCATCTTGTTATGCAGCTGGCCCAGTGTTCAACCTAGACTGAAAATACAGTGACACATGCCACTTAATGCAACAGGTTATAATGTATTCTGACTAAAACTTTTTTGTATTTTTCTAACAACCTTATTGTAAAGTTCAGACATTTATTTCTGGTTTCTTTACTCTTGAATGGAAGGTATCTTGCTGTGAGGAAAAACAGGCCTACATATTACTTCTGAGGGTTTTGTGATCCATGGTGATCCAGTTCACCTCTCTCAATAAAGGTGAAGAGGTGATGCATATGTGGAGATGTGTGTGTGTGTGTGAGAGAGAGAGAGCGAGAGAAAGAGAGAGAGAGAGAGAGAGAGAAACATTCATTTGTACAGTATGTGTGTTTAGACTGCATTGTGTGTGGCATGTGTTTTTGTGAGTGTGTGTGTGTGTGGGGGGGAGACAGAGAGAGAGAGAGAGAGAGAGAGAGAGAGAGAGAGAGAGAGAGAGAGAGAGAGAGAGAGAAAGCATTCATTTGTACAGTATGTGTGTTTAGACTGCGTCGTGTGTGGCATGTGTTTTTGTGAGTGTGTGTGTGGGGGGGGAGAGACACAGACAGAGAGAGAGAGAGAGAGAGAGAGAGAGAGAGAGAGAGAGAGAGAGAGAGAGAGAGAGAGAAAGCATTCATATGTACTGTATGTATGTTTATACTGTGTGGCATGTGCTGTGTGTGTGTGTGTGTGTAGAGTGAGAGTGAGAGAGAGAGGAGAGAGAGACAGAGAGAGAGAGAGAGAGAGGGAGGGAGGAAAACAGTGAGAGAAAGAGAGAAGCAAAAAGAGACTGATGGTCTAGAAAATGAGTGGGAAGCAGGAGCCAGGCTCGTCTGCAGAGTTAGATCAACCTTTTCATGGCAAGAGGACCCATGCTGCTTCTGTCTTTGGATATGCCTGACTGTATGAATTCATTATGCCTTTAGGGGAGCACTCGTCCAAAAATCGGCCCCGGGCCCCCCGCGCCCCCCTGCCAACCCATCAATTGGGCCTACATTTATTATTTTGACCTTTACTTTGCGGGGGAGGGACATCAAAGTGGATCCTCTATTTCTTGCTCTTTAGGGAGACGGAGGTGTCATCCTCACAGTGTGAGAGGCAGACTGCTGGCCTGCGCTGGTTTTGTTGTCAGCGAAGAAGAGAGACGGAGCCTGGGTAGACATAATTCAAATGAGAATCAATTAGGCCGTGGTCTATGGAAGAAAAAGTGGGTGAGGGTGGGTGTGTTAATGTGTGTGGGCATGCGTGTCTGTGTGTGAGTGTGTGTGTGTGTGTGCATTGTATGTATGTATGTGCTTATAAATCTTTCTGAGTTTCTATTGTAGTTCTTTTTTTCTGATCTGAATACTTTACTTTCATTCATTAATACATATTTCAGAAAATACAGATTATTTGATTATTATTGCATAATAATCATCTCTCTGTCTCAACAGTTATATATTTAAGGCACAGTATGTTTCCTTGTGTCTTTTGAAACTTCTTGAATAATCTATTTATGTTTTCATCCAATTTTAAAATTGAAAAACCTACTAACTCTCACAATCAATTTGTTCCATTCCAAGTGATAAGGGAGAAATCAACCTACAATCCATTCAAGACCCATTAATTCATTGTTATTGAGTCCAAAAATATCAATAAAGTGAATAAAAGCACATTTTAGCGGAGTTCCTCAGAGTTTTAGAAGTCCAAAAAGTTTTCCTATGAAGCACTGAACGAGAAAAGTCTCTGCACATTCGGTCCCATACAGTCCCCAAAAAGATATTTTACAGTAAATTGGTTCCAATGGGGCACAGTGAATTTGGAAATCTGAGAATCTTGGAAGAGACCAAAAATATCATAATTTGACAGTTATGCCCCATAAAGACAAAGATAGACTGGATGAAAAACTTCTTCAGCCAATTATTTTAATTGACTGATGAATAATGAGTTATTTTGCACACAAGGCCAACATTTTATAATATCAAAATTTTATACAAAATGTGCACTCCCTTTTAAGTGGAGTTTCTTATGAAAAGACAGATCGCTCTTTCTGAAAGTTTATGAAAAAAAAAATGAAAAAAAAATGCAGGCTGTCATTTCATCTCACATCTAAGAATGATTCTGGCTGCTGTACTTGGGGTCACTTGCAGTTGAATTTGAAGCCTCACTGCCACACTTATCAGCATGATGGAGAATAAATAATCATAGAGCCTCACTGCATTTCCCATCGAGCGAGCAGTAATAGTTCACCTGACTGTGGATTAAAGCTTGCGATAGTGCCGGTGTGGTTTTATTTGATGCAGAGCCGTGATGTAGCGGTAAATAAAAAAACAGAAAAGTGTTTAAACCAGGAACTCTAGTTGGTGTTCATCATAAACAAGACACACTGCCTCTGTGTGCCACCTAGTTTCACCTCCTGCCACTTCAGAAGGCCACACACACACACACACACACACACACACACACACACACACACACCTCTACAGTATTTACTATGGACCAGTATACATCCAGACTGTGGATCACTCCAACTGGTCTCCACTCTTCTTCTCCCTCCTGGCTCTCTAACACAGCAGTTCCAGTCAGAGTCACTCCCCATCTTCCCTCACAGACTGACAACTCTTCAAGAACGTCGCCCTCTTCCCACTGAATTATTTCCCCCTCTTGCTTTCTAAAAATATCCCTTCTGTCTCTCCTCCGCTTGGCTCTTACTCTGTTTCTTTCCCCAGCGTTCACTGTTACAAGATCACTCCATGGTCAATGTTATAAAGGCATTAAAGGCACTGACATTTGCTTTTCCTTAATTTTGGTTGCTTGTCATTTTTTTTTTGGTGATAGAGGAATTGAAGCTTACTCTGTTGCGCTCATTAATTCTGCATGAGAGCGTCAGCTAAATGCCTCAAAATGTGAAATGTGCGGCAATGAAAAGGAAAAAAAGAAATAATGGGGCTGCTGTCCCGGATCTTTCTTTATCATTAGTTTTTTAAGGATTCAGCACTCAACCTAAATCATTAAGCTGAGTCGAGCATTGTGTCCTATAAAATGTGAAATGTGAGTTGGGCAGTGTGGGAAATTATCACAGGCTCAAAGTTTCCTATTCCTCATTTCAGTAACGATATAAAACACTTTTTTGTAATACAAACAAAGAAACAAACCTAGAATAATTATGTTCATCAGAGTGTCATATATTTGCATTCCGTATTTCTTGAAAAACAACAACAACAACAGAAAAACAATTTCAGTGTATCATGTTGTAAATTATAAAAAAGTACGTGTTTATATTTCAGGTTAAAAAGAACTGAAGTTTGGGTAGATTTACTTTCCATTACACCCCTGCTATAAAAGTTGTAATTCTCCCTGTTTTGCAAGCAGAAATTACTCACTACACTTTATTTGTGTAACCAGGGTGACACTCAATACTCCTGGCAACATAGAAATGGAACTTGAGGAGGGAAACTTAGATTACAAAAACAACAGATTATATCAAGTATCCAACACTCAAGACATGTCAAACAAGAACCCACTGGGCCATCAATGACTGTCTTTATTACTTGAGATTTTGACAAGTGACAAGGTTTACTGACAAGTAACAAGGTTTACTGACAAGTGACAAGGTTTACTGTAAGCTGGTCAGCTCTGTAAGTGACTATTAATTAAATGGGTGATAGTATGAGATGACCATAGAGAATACCACCTCACATAATGTGTCAGAATTATATTTCCAGGGACACTGCACTTCATGTCCTATTTTCCACTGGGTGTCTCTTTAAGTAGAAGGTTTGTAGGTGAAGAGGAGGGATAAGAGCAGCGAGTTATGAAGTAAAAGCTTTTCGATCAATGTCGGCTCTAAGCTTTAGCAACAGGGCCATCTAGTGTCCGATTCACCACACAATCACACCAGTGATAGCACAAGCAAAGTTTAAGGACAAACAGAGACATTTCCTCTCTGTTGCCAGGAACTGACTATATAAGGCTGTTGAGCACTGAGGAATTTCAGACGGCTGAACTGCAGCAGATCTGACCCCTCACTTGCTTGGAACAAGGCCACAGCATGAGTCAGGCAGTCAGTTACTGTTTACCACCAACAGATGGCAGCACTGGATCAGAGAGCGGCCTGACATTCAGAAGAGAGCTTGTTTCACTGAACAGTGCCAATGTGCAAATCACAGGTTGTCAGTATAACAATAATGAACATATCAAGCGTAAATTAAGATTACAAAAATTACAGAAAAATTAGAGAAGAACATAGGAAATAAGTCTATATAGTAAAGTATTTAACCGACTAACTAAATAAACAACTAAATAAGACACAAGAAAGAATAAAATATGGCTCATTGGATTGGTGATCAGGGTCTTGCAATAAAAACATTATCGCAATGTTTTAAGAGCATAACATTTTTCTTATTTTTCAATAACCTTTAGCGAAACAATGAAATATCCTATTTCTAGTAAAAATAACTGGAGATGAATAGAATTTTCCCAACACAACAAATACATTTAGAACATATTCAAGAGATGTTATCTTGCTTTTCAAAGGAACATATAATATTAACAATATTTTTTGATGAATTTATCCCATCTATATTCTAGAATATATAAGAGAAAAAAAAAATAGGACTTAATAATAATAATAATCACAATAGGACTTTGGTCTATCTATCTATCTATCTATCTATCTATCCATCCATCCATCCATCCATCCATCCATCCATCCATCCATCCATCCATCCATCCATCCATCCATCCATCCATCCATCCATCCATCCATCTGCTGAACAGTGGCAAAAAGTTACACAGACTGACCAGGTCGTAAGGTGGAGTAACAAAAGATCAGGTGGCAAGGTGCAATTAGCTCATCTCAGTCCTTAATATCCGTGTGTCTAGCACCTGAGCCTCACCAGCTATTCTTAATCACAGGTTCATCTATTTCCGGCTCTGGCCTTAATCTCTGGGCGTATGTGGGGCTGTGTTGACAAGGAAATGTGCCTCAAATAGCACACTTGCATGCGTGCTTAGTGTACACCGTTTTTACAGATCACACGGCGTCCCTGAGGTCAGATCTCAGTGGAAATGAACCTGAGGAAACACTGTTAGACAAGAGAGGAAGAGAGAGAGTGCGAACGAGCAGCAGTTGTGTTCTTCCAGACAGCAAGGCCATCGTTAATGCAAATTTTAGCTATTTATTTTCATTAAAACGTGGCTTTGTCTAGATGCGTCCAGATTATGTCACATGTTAATGAGGATGAATTGCTATATCTAACATATTACCATTAATGGACTAATGAGTGCAGTACATGTAACATATTAATGGTAGCCTAAACTGAGAATTATGAAAGAGCTGAACTGGAATAATGTAATAATGTCAAGAACTTACCGGTGTGCTCAAACTGTAAAATATAAGCCACAGAGAGAGCAATAGTTGTTCCTTTTATTTACCATGTGTAGGTAATGCAAAGGCTTTTTTTTCTGATGCCTGGAATCTGATTTCCTTAAAGTTTTTTACACTGAAGCCAAAATGCTTTGGTGAAGAGCAATCTTACCTTACACTTTTTCCTCAAAGAACAACACTAAAGTGAGATAGGATGAAACTGTGATACTAGCGACAAGTTGCACAGTGTGTTAGTAGTTGACTTTCACTGAGTGCAACAGCAGAATAAGCTTCAGTTCCTAGATTGTGTTATGTCTCAGAAAATGACTCATGATTACCGGCTTCCTATAAATATTTAATTGCTATCTATTTACCGTAAGAACTGTTTTTTCCAGCCACCATCTTCATTCCTGTGAAAACTTTAAAAAAAAGTGGTGGTAGACCAGTGTGTCTTCATGAGTCAAAGACCATTTCTCTGAACACATCAGCTAGTATTGCTGTATTTTCTGTGGAAAACGTTCAGTGATGTGAAAGTACTTTCACAGGCAACAGGTAGTTGAAATAAAGAATAATAAACAAGAAGTTTATCCAAAGCTATGACCCTCAACTTGTTGATCATTCGGTCATTTTCAGGATTTAAAAAAGCCATTGTTATCATGAACAAATTCCTCTGTCAATAAACCAACAAACTTTTCTCTGTATAAGTGAATAGAGGTCTCTGTAATGCTCAATGTAAAATAGTCACTTTGCTATGTGTTAATAGGCCATATTCTCTTTTGCTACCTAAGGAAATAGGGTATTATAAAAGTATACTAATAATAATAGATTTGGGTTTTAGAGATTTAGAATGATGAAATTCAGGCTAGGATTTTCTTTCCAAAGGAAATATATGGTATAAATTCAGAAACATATTTCTTTCCAAATGAAATACATTGGATATACTGCATTTTGGAAATGAACTCCTCACATCCAGACTGTCAATAAAGCCAGGCCAATGAAGACTGAAATGAGGAGTCACACATTAGTCACACACTGCACACACTTAAACTCTTCTAAGCTGATCAGGAGCTATAAGCTTCCACTACCTATTTGCTCAGGCTAAGCGCTTAGTTTGAGTGAAACTAGCTACAGCAAAACAAACAGAAATAGTTTAATCCAGTAATTTAATCAAGCCTCATCATCTCATCGCCTGTTAAACTCAATAGGGCATAAATACTTAATTCAACTGTATTAACTGACACAAACTATAATGATGTTACAGGTTGTGACTGGAATTTAGTCCCAGTGTAGATAATGCAACAACAAAAAGCCAAACAACAGTAAAATTAAAAATCACTTCCATGTTTGTCTCCTGTTTGGACAAAAGTATTGTTGGATTATATATCATTTGATAACATTTATGGGTATAATTTTTGTTGATATTGAATCTAGACACCAATCATGACCTCTGACCTTTAAAACACACAAAAAGCAGATACTGCTGTTTCCCTATGAAGGCCAGAATAGTTTATATACATTTGGTCTAAACAGAGAAAACTCATAGACTGATGTATTTAACTGCAACCTCAACCAATCAATAAAAGCCAAGTTCCAGCGCTAAATTAGGCTGCCAGGAGCTGTCAGGACGGGAGATAATGACATTTCCCCTTGGGGTGGTCATTCTCTTGTATCAATATCCCACTCACTGATCGCCTCCTCACCCCCAAACCGCCCTGTTTCCCACTTCTTGTACAGTACATCCCCACCCACGTGTACTCTCACTTGCCTTACAAAACAGAACGTTTCTCCCTGTGCTATAATTAGCTCTTGTAGCCTAGTCTGTGCTAATGCACTATAAAAGCCTCGCTGGCCTGGCTAATCCATAGACAGCGCTACAGATTCACACCTTCATCTTGCCACAACATGTTCTGTACATGCTGAGAGCCTTAGCAATAGCAAAGTTGGCACCCACAAACTATTGGAATTTGGGTACAAGTACAGAGTGGTTGAGGAGAAAAAGGGAGTGGCATCAAGCAAAAAGAGCGGGAATTGCAGAAATACAACAAAGTATCGTCAGGAAAAATCACAGGGAGGCCGTTACAGGTGAGTTGTTTGATTAACAGGAGTGGAAATTTTCCTAAAAAGGGTCATCATATTAAATATTCCTGTATAGTGCATAGAAGATGGTGCTACCAGGGTTAGGAGCTCTATTTATAAGGAAAAGAAAGAGTATGCTCTTGTGGTACTGGAAAGTGTTCTGGTGGCTATTATCCTCCCCTATATAGTGCCCATATGTTATGTTTGACCCGAGGATGCTCTGGCTTTGCTTAAAGAGTGTTTCTATTATTAGAACAAAAAGCAATTAAATATTGAAAGTACATGCCAGTGGTTGGAAGGAACTTCACATTGACTTGACACAGACTGTCTTAGCTGTGTCTTAAATTAGTTCAACTCATTAGTTAGTCTCAACTATAGATGAAAACTCATTGATCTTGTTTTGAATGAAGAAACGTCCCAAAGGAGTGGATACTCATATGGTTTAATGTTCAGTATACCACAGCAACATTAAAGGACAGTGTCCTCCCTCTGCAGGATGAAGCCCAGATGTCTTCTCTCCACAGTGGACATCCTGCCTACCATCAGTGAGATGCAGGAAAGCGACCTAGAGGATGGAGACCCAGAGTTCCCCACACACAGCATGCAGGAATATGTAGACTCCATCAGGGAGCTGTCCCAGCCCGCTCCCTACCCGCGCCACGGCCCGCTCAGAGGCCACCGGCGGTGGATGACACGCCCATCGTCCCGTGCCAATGGAGGATGCTCCATAGTTACACCCGTGGCTCCGTCACCGTACATTAATTCCTCTAGCACATACCCACCCTGGACACCCATCGGCCTATCGGATGTGTCACTCACAGTCATCCACCAGTCAGATTGTGAGACATCACAGCGTTTTAACCACAACCTGTTGGACCGGTTGGTTGCTCAGTCCCTGTTCGCAGGTCTGGTGTGAGCCAAGAGGCTCAGCTTAGCAAGTGAACAGATTACCTTCATGAGGAAACAAGACTGGATTACTCAATTATCCCAGCATGGTGGTTTGACATTGGCTCCATGCTGCATGATTTACTTGCAGTATGTGCAAGAGTCAGTTCAGCAGAGCTACTTTAAGAAAGTGGCATGCAATCCTTGGACTTTGAGGCCTTGAAATGAGTGGAACATTTGAATAAAAAGTGAATGAGGACAAAATAATAAGAGCAGCAGAAACAAATGAAGGAAGATGAGGCAGGGTGAATCAACCTCAGTTGATTAGCACCTTAATTTATGCCTGTACTGTATTCAGCCTCACTTGATAAGAGTGCTTTTCAAGGACATCTTTCATAAAGATTGTTTTGACAGTAAATATTTCCCAGATATATATCTTTAAAGACCTTTTGTGCAATTTTGAATAAAACATTTGGGTGAATGAAGATGAATTGAATCAACTAGCTTCAGCAATTACTTTCTGTGTTTCTTAAGATGCAGTGCAGAAACAGTGCTGTCCCTCTTTTCTATTGTAGGCTATGCTTCATGTTCTACTAGATAGTTTTAGTTTCCTTTTCCCCTAAATCGTGTGACCATGTGGAAAGTGTCTCCAGCTGGGCCTTGGCTGGATTAGTCTTACTGGGCCCCATCCAGCCCATTACACTATCCAGACATGTGGTGAGAGGGAGAGGGAGGACAGTGGCCTCTTGAGACATTTCCACAGAATAAGCAAACCTGATGTTATATGTTTAAAACTACAAGAAAATGTTTCATACGTATTGCATAACTTTGCAGACGTCAAACACTGAACATGAACACATGGTCTTCTAGGGAAAATGGATCATGACCAAAATTGAGGAAGAAGTGACCTGAGCTGATGCATCACAAAATATATCAGTAATGGCATGTAGATAAAATGGACTTACTGACACCCATTTCATTATATTTCCTGTAATCTTGTTTTACACTCACTATTGCACCAGCTCATGCAGACTCATTTACTGTAAAGTGCTGCTCCAGCAATGCGGCTGTTGACAAAATTTGATTTCTTTTTAATTGAAACCAAAATGATGTCGAGGTGCAGATAGATATCATCTATTCTCCAAAAGTTCATTAAATTAGAAAGGACTGAGTTTCAGTGAGCTGCGCTCTGCAATAAGATGTACTGCAGGGTGCCAGTAGAGTGATATAAAACAGATTTGCCACAGTCAATTCAGACTTTTATTTTGTTGTAATATCCCAGAGAACCATCTGATGTGTAAACACTCTCAATTGTGGCTTTAAATATGAAATACACTTGCAGATAGTGGTAAAATAATAAGAGCATTGTGTCAAAAAAGACTGTGAGATCCCGGCATTGAGGTAATCATATAAAAATAATCCATCTTGCAAAATACAACCCATCGGCCCAAAATACAGCAACAATTCAAAATAAAGGTGATGCTTTTTTTTGGGAGGATGCATTATTATGCTGCATCCTGGTTAAATTATTGCCAATACATCTTTTGTAAGGGGTTTATTTTGCACATTCATAACAGGTTATGACCAGATTAGTGACATATTCATTAATGAACATTTCTTTTCTACTGGCTGCATTGCACAGTTCTGCAACATGATAATACACCGCAGATCAAAATTCCACTGAACATTGTAATTTTCTGATTTGCCTATAGATTCAGTCCTGACCTCTCAGTTCATGCCCACTCAGCCATTAAACACCTTGAAATTTGATTTGACAGTGGCTCGGGTGGAACACACACACATGCACACACACACACACACACACACACACACATACACACACACACACAACAAATTCTATGTAAGTAGTTTCTTTAGGATCTCATTGTTATTCTACCATTTTCCACCATCCTGTTTATTTTCTCATTCAGATTCTCGTGTTCAGTTGTGTCCTTTGCTTGTCATTTTGATTTTGTTGTTGTTGCTTTGTTTGACTGATTTATCTCTATTGTTTGCTTTGAGGTGAGATGTTTGTATAAGCACCTTGGGCTTTCTTTTATCTCACCTGCAAAAATTACTTTGCATTGTGTCTTTCTGTGATTTTTGTCATCATACTTTGTTACTGTGGTTGTATTACTTTGCTTCCGCTTTCACCAAGTGAGTGAATAAATAAACTAAACTAAGTCAGCGCTACATTGTTGGAAATAACATTACTTATTATTATTATTAATGTAAATGACACCTTCAAGGTAGAGCAGCATCCAGGGCCACACTCAAACGTGTCTCACGAAGATTATAGTATAATCTTGGTATAATCTAATATAATCATTATAATAAATCTTGGTTTATGGTTGCATCCTTTTGCTGTCAATCTACCTTTACCTTCATATTAAAGGTACACTGACAGCAAAACGACACAACCATAAATCACTGAGGATGTCACGATAAAGTCAAAGTCTTAGTTCCATTATTATCATCAATGTGAGAAAATACCTGATCAATATTACCTTTTGTGAGTAATAATAATAATAACAAGTTTATTCATATAGCACCATTCATACATAGAATGCAACTCAAAGTGCTTTACATAAAATAGATTAATTTTAATTTTAGAAAAACAGTAAATGGATTAAAACCATTACATTACATTAAAATCACATTAAAACTTCACTCATACTCCATTTTGTCAGGTTACTTGCAGGTTTACATGTCCGCAGAGTGCAGTTACTTTACAGTCAGAGTGGTTATATTGGAGGGAGGGAGCAGCTTTGGTGGTTTACATTAAAGATCCTTCAGATACAATTTTCTTCCCATAGGCAGTTTGGAAAATTTTCATCCATCTCTAGCCAGACACATTAAACTGAAATGTGACGACCATGTAATGATCTGAGGGACTGCTGGTCTGCAATGTGCTATACAATCATATTGGCTTTGAAATAAAGCTGTTCATTTAAAGGGGACATCAAGTAATCTATGACTTTATTGACTTCTATCAGCGACCAAGAAATTGCAGCAACAATAGAGACTAGAGAAAGCTAGCTAAGTAAAGCAGAGATCCAACAGAAAAGTCTACTGAAGAAGTTATAAATCACGATGCAAAATAATATGGCTTGATCATTTGCTTTTTTGACTTGAGAAGAAGGGTTTTTCGCCTTCGTAGATTAAATGTTTTGTGGTGCTGGTTGCTCATCCTCCATCGTTGAGCAGTTGATAATGTGTGTAAGTGTGTGTGTGTGTGTGTGGGGGGGGGGGGGGGAGGTCATGGTGGTTTGGGAGTGTTTTGAAATTCCAATGGGCAGGAAGTTTTGAAAGCCAGAAATCTTGGCGCCTGGCAAAGTAATTGTTGAGTCACTGGTACTGACAATTAACCCTATCAAACATCTGCAGATATATTATGGTCATTTTGTGCTATGGGACAGTAAAAGCCTTGCTTATCGCACCTAAATGTGGATTATTCAATTGTGAATGACATCCGTTATATGTTACAGTCCTGTCATGAGTTTCCATAAGGGAAAGTGTGTGTTCCAAACCGGAGACTCCACCACAGACAGGAAGAGATTCATTCTGAGTCTTAAGCCATTATTCACACCACTAACCATTTCAGCATGTTAACTGAAACAGGTGCTGGTCGTCTTGGTATTGACCTGCTTCCTTGGAGGGAGACAGATTATAGCACCGCTCCACTCATGACTGGTCACATCGTCATCGTGTTTTTGTGGCTGCCAGTAACAGTTGGGTGTGTGGAATATGCGTGGTATGACAGTAAAGAAGAGAGGCGAAGGAGAGAGTAATATTTCTATGCATTATTGTTCTTGGAAAAGTTGCTTTGACTTGACAAATACATTTTTCTCTTATTGTCAGTCAGTTTCTCACTTATAAATGAACATATTATTTATTATTCAGCACAAGAAATGAATATAGCCGCATATGATTTTTAATTTATGCTGAGTAAATGTCCTGAGCTTAGAACAGTGGACACTACTTCATAGCTGCCCGTTTCAAATAGCTTTCAAATAGCACAGTTGCATGTAATATACAATAACCCCCCCCCCCCCCCCCCCCACCACCACCACCACCACCACCACCACCACACACACACACACATACACACACAAACACACACAAAGCAGGTTTGCATGCTATGGCGATTAGCCACAGTATTTAGCAAATGCTAGCCTATGTATTATGCTTTAGCTAACTTTGCTCACATTAGCTCTACAGCAAACAGATGGCTCACTCAACTAGCCAATGTCCAGTATAAACCTCCACTAGTGCTTTGTTTCAACAAAATAAATAAATAGTTCCTGACCCTTGCAAATAGGCTGCAATGGTAGTGTCAGGAGAAAGTACAGCACAAAGTGTGTTGTCCAGAAAGTTCAGTGTTGCAGGCTCTTACTTTGACACTTCCTGCTCATGAATGTCATCACAATCCTCTCCACTCCTCCTCCATTGCAAGACAAATTGAAATTTGATATCAGCTGATCACTGACTTAATTTTCACATTTGCCAATTCAGCCAGGTCTATGAATATAGAAGTATCAAAAGGTACATGGACCCCACTTTACTGAGTGCTACCTGGATGTTCAGCAGGCTCAACACTGTCACTCTGCTGACTAAGGCATGATTGGCTCTGGATTAACTAGTGGAAAGATAGTAGCAAGCCAAGTCATCACTGGTTGATTTGAATTAGTGGATGTAACTGATGAAATAGTGTATGAAGTCTACATTTTCTGTATAAATTGTTGATTACGTTATGTAAAAATGCAAATTGCAGTGGCCTTTTCTGTAGAAATCTGATAGCAATTAATGCAAAAAAGAGGAAGCGACAGCTGACTTTGATTTGGTGGCCTGCTTTCTATAAATTTAGCAGAAAGTACCTAGAAAATAAGCTTTAACAGCTCACTTTAATTTAAGGGTCTGCAATATAGCTAGTAACTAGAAAGAATGCAATAAAAATACAATTTAGTTCTGTAAACGTCAAGCAACTTCAAGCTACATTGCTGCCTGCGGAAGAGCGCCAAACTTGAAACGGGTTGCAAATGAGTATGGCCAACCAAGCCTATAATTGTGTTCATTTATTGTGTTGAAGTGCTTGTATATTTTTTCAGCACTACTTGTAGCAAATAAACTAATAATCTGTTTTGTGCATTATACGGTTTCTCACCTTTTCTATTTCATGTTTCTCTGAACCATTGGGAACCGATCTTTCCACTCCCTTTTTGTGTGGATTCCAAATAAATTTCTTAATTAGAATTAAGTGAAATTTCATATGTTTCTGGCAAATTCCCAGTAATTTTGGATACACTTTTGACAAGTAATTAGTAAGGAAATTACAGGCCTTTCAAATGAAGTGTTACCCAGTATTGCATTGCATTGCAACACCAAAGCCAAGTTATCCTCACACCATAACCCCCACCCCCACCCCACCCCCACCCACATGGTCTGGCCCTTTCCAACTCTGATATCATCAAGCTTCACAGGAGCAAGTCGGTAAGAGTTGGCATGGGTCCAGCTGCAGCGATTCCTGACAGGCCGCTATGTTTTATTTAAGATTTGGGTTGCAGACATGCCCGGGCAAAATGTGACCTTTATTAAGCATTAATCATCTCGATAAGTAGTTGACTCACCTTATTTGAGCTAAGTCAGTGTGTCAGAAATTCAGTTAGTGTATGTCCTGCTTTCCCTTTCTCTTTCCCTCCTCTCACCCACCCAGCGCTAAACACATTCCACAGTCTCTATCCTGAGTGAGTGGAAATTCCAAAGAATCTAGAGTTGCGCCTGCCGGGAAAAGCCATGGACTCTGGGAAAACCCACTCGCTGCACGTGTATAAAAAGGGAAGTGGATTACAGCAGCTCTTCAGTCTTCACTTCTTGCCTCAAGTGGATCTTGAGCTCTCGCTTTCTCCTTGGAGGGATTTCTTGACTTGTCACCCATCAATCTCTCTGCAGAGCAACATGGCCTTTTCACTGAAAACCAGCTCGCTCCTCCTGGGATTTGTGATTGCAGTTTGCATACAGCTCCATGAAGGTGAGTTTTTACCGTAGCTTTGCTTTAAAGTAAGCTTTATTTTACTGTGGCTTTACTTTAAACTTTTAGGTATGCTTCAATTTAAAGGATAGCATCCATATTCAATGCATGATGTCGACGCAAAGACAAACAAAAACTGCAAAATATTCTTCTGATTTGTTTGGTTATGATGATGCATGAATGCAACTGTCTTGTTGTATAATTACAATAAAAGTTGTTTCAGTGTTTGAAGAAAAACAAATAAAATATTCTCCATTGTAGCACTTGAGGTTGCAGTCTAATTGGTTTCTAAATCTTCCCCCTGCAGCTCAGTTCGTTCCTGGATCCAGGTGTTCATGTGAAAAAACCGTCAACTACACTCGAGGTCCCTTTTCAGATTTCAGAGTCATCGAAAATGCACAAGGCTGCGATAAAGTTGAAGTCATGTGAGTTTTGAATACACATTCAAACATTCAATTTCTGTAGCTCTATAACATTTGCAGTGTCATAAGTCATGTTATCGTTATATTGACTTTTTTCTGTTTATCTTTTCTCAGTGTCACCAAAAGACATCCAGACAACAGCACAGAGGATGTCTGCCTGAATCCTACTGCAAGGCTGGGCAAGGCCTTTCTAATATGCTGGAGGTAAGTTACAATATACAAATCATCATCACCGACAACATCGTCAGCACTCAGTCACACAATAACTATACCAAGGTTTTGGTCAAGTCACCTTCAACTCAACCAATACATTCAAAAGCTTTTCTTAAAAAGGTATATACATCATATCTTGGATGAAATAACTGTGAATGTCTGCTTTATTGCTTTATCATTACCTATTTAAGTGAAATGGCCCCAACACTTAAATGCAAACTGGAGATAGACACACACGCATCTAGTTCAATAGTATTTACACACAGTTTTTTTTTCAAAGCTACATATCGGCTCAATTTTAAATCGAGCAGCTCCCACATCAGACCATGTGAGACTAAAGCTGCACACACATTTCAAGGCTCTCTAAAAGGTAATAAACTGCATCTGAGGTATGTTTACTGAGCGAATCCTCCAGCAACAAGTGAATTTTACTTGGCTTTAATGGAGAGCTGGGGCAGAAAATTGCACCACTTCAACACATTTGATTTGGCCCAACGACACAGCATCAGAAAGGTTTTTGTAGAGCCAAAGCTTGTGGTGTGTTTCCAGTTTGTAGCTGCATAAAATACTGTAAATGAGATTGAGATCCTCCTGCAGTATGAGGAATTTAATTATAAAACTTTGGAAGAAAAATCCTTTTCTTAGGTTTATCATCTAATAACTCAATATGCAATATCTCTTTCTTTAAAAGTACCATGTATATATTTAATTTTGTGCAATCATAAGTATAGTTGTCACTTTGTTCTATTGGTAGATATCTCATTCTGGAGCAAAACTCTTCACATATGAATGTACTTGATGATTTACTGCAGAGCACACACTACTCTTGGTGTAAAAGTCTTGTCTCAAAGCACTGTGTGACTCATTGCACAAACACCCATATGTTTTGAATTAGTTGGTCCTTTGGCCTAATCCCAATTCTCTTTTTTACCCCTTTCCACAGAAAGATAAACAAAGACAACGGCCAGAAGGTGATTTGTGTGAAACGAAGCAACAAAGTTACAGAGGGGGAGAAAAGATAGAGGCCTGACTGGGAAAATCCACTGGACTGGAGCCCCTGAGGTCACATCAAGACCAAAGCACAACTGAAGAATGCTGAGAGCAGAGCTTTCACTGCACTCCTCCACTGGAGAGGACTGGGAAATGACAGCGAGGGAAGGGGGGGATGCATGGGGGGGCTGGAGGTAGAGAATGGGGAGTATGGGAAAGAATGGAGGGTGGGAAGTTAAAAAGGGAAAGATATATATATAGTATATATATAATACAGGAACAAGTCTGTCCATGAAATGTTTTGATCACTGTTGGAAAACTGTAACACACCTTTTTATGTATTGATGCTAGCATTATTATTTAAGTCGACTTATTTATTATCTATATTTTGTGTCTTAATGATGTTTTTACTGTGTGTTTGAGCAAATAAAATTAATTTTGATACAACCCACAGCTTTCTGGATGTTTTGTTCTCCCAGTTGTCTAGAATAAGTGGATGAATATGGAATAAGTTGGAGCTAAAGACCTTTGCAAGAAAGAAGTTGTTGTTGGGATTATGGAAACCATCTGGTTTCAACTGCTATTTTTGTTTACTTACACTCCTAATGCAACCGATGGCTTGCTACCAGCATTTCTGTGGTTGCGCTGTTGCATACTATTGAAGTACACAAAATAATTATGATTTTGCTGCTAAAACACACAGCTGGCACTTGGAGGGCATTGCAGTGACTTTGTTGCGGGGAGTGATGCGTTGAAGAGAGAGAGAGGGGCTTTTGTATGATAACAATTAAATGATGCCCATGAGAAAATCTGACCACAGCTGTTTCCAACAGCTGCAGGCAGAATGAGAGAAGAAAGCTGGATTCCTGAAGCGTCTCATGACTCAATTGACCGAGGTGGAGGGCAGCAAATTGCAACTGTTAAAGTTCCAGTACTTGAGTTCATTTGAGGCTGTGGTACTTGGAGGAAACGTTGTTATAATATACTGTGGAAAATTTTGATTGATTTGCACCATCTACTGGAGGTAAGATGATAGAGACATGGCCATGAAATCAGTAGAGGCAGGTAAATAAGTGTGAATTCAGTAGCACAACACGTGAATACAAAACAATATCTCAGATGATATAAAACCTTACTCAAGAGACTAGAAGGTGAAATGATTGATTGAAAAGATGAACATTTTAAATAAAGGCAGCACATTCATGCCCTGTCTTTCTGTCGATGCATACTAACATGGTGGCCAAACACTAATGCTGAGTGGGCTATCGATTGGCCGAGGCTGACTCTGCCTCTTGGCCATGCCAAGCTCCTCTGAGTGATCAGCTGAGCCAACATGTCTTGATTTTTGACCATTACTTTGCTGGAGAGATAAACTTTGCAAGAGAATATCAGAGCTAGTCCAGCTCACTCCAGGGAAATCAGAGCCGGCTTGGTCTGGGTCAGAGCATAGGAGTGTGGGAGAGAATAGATCCTCGATAAGCTCACTCACTCCCCAAGTCCTGAGGCTGTGCTCACCATGCCTGACCACACACACACACACACACACACGGGATGCATAACTCAGCAAATACAGACACAGGTATACACATGCACGTGCACGCTCTCCATGCCCCGTCAACCCCCCACCACAAACACACATGCACACACACACACACACAACATATAGTAAAATATAAGCTACATGGTGCAAAAGCCTCATGGGTAAAAACAGCAGAGCCTCCTCCACACTGAGCGACTGCCAATGATAGCGGATATCGAACAGTATCCGCTAGCTGCTTAGCTCTGCCCCAAGACAACAGTAAGCCCTTCACCACAAGACCGAGGCAGGCAGATATATTAACTACAGCTGACACTTGTAATCTAGTCTTGAAATGACAGTTGCTGACACTTCAGCAACTTGGAAGACCTCTTCCAGGCTATGATCAGAAATCCAGTTAACTATTACAGGTTATTTTACGATTGTTTTGTAGCAACTTTTAGAACAAATGCAAATGCAAATGCTTAATGCAAAGAGTCAAACTGACTTGCAAAATTCCTACTGTAAAGATGCACTGGGCAAGATTTTTATGTAAAAATACAATCGTCTTATCAGTCTTAATCAAAAAGTGGGGCTGCAAGAGAGAAAAGCACCCCATCTCCACTAATAGAAACACTGGAGATTCGCTGTATTTACCCCAATTAAATTCTGGTGTCAGGTACAGTCACTGGTGGGGACTAAGGATGAAACCAAAAAGTTGCTCCTAAACAGCAGTGAGCTAGCGCTCCGTCCAGAGATTCACTAACGATAGATGAAATTCTTCAGCGCCACCACTAAGACAGAATATAGGTCTGTGGTCTGCTGTTCACATTACATGATTTCAGTGGTTTGATGCAAAATTAAAACAGTTACCTCTTGCTGCCATTTGGAGCTGCCAACATGCAACACACAACACACAAAATGCTGTTATTACATACAAAGTGCACAACTCTAAATCCCATGGTCCCTTCTGAGAATATACACCTGTCTCATTAATACTTCAAATGCTTATTGCTAATCATGCAGATCACTAAATCGAATCAACATACTTCCAACAACATTGCCCAAGTTAGTAGCATTGCAACACAATTGTAAATCACTTCACCACTGAGTAAAAAACTGCTAGAAAATGTATGGCTGTTTCAACATGGAGCAGGGCAATGCAGGTGGGTCTACAGAGGGTCTAGATAATCTAAACAGTAATTTACTTCACATTACCCTACATTATTTGCATGTACACATCTATATTATAGATTGACTCAATATCTAATGGCTTGGTGTGTGGCATCTTGCATCAAAATACAAGCATTACTGTAAGAGTAGATGCTTAATGGAGAATGTACAGTAAATTGATGCCATAATAAGGTATATAACACACCAAATGTGTATTATCTGCTTTTCGCATAGACATACTGTATGTCTTTTGGACACGTGGGCTTCCTTACACAGTTACATTCATTGTTTCTTATAGATTATGTACTGGTATATAGGATTTTGATGCAAAAGTTTAGTTTCAAATACTTCACTACAATTTAAATTCTATTCATTGCCATTTAGATCATTTAAATATTAGAAAATGACTATTACATGTTTTGATGAGTGATATTTTTTGTTTAAAGGCATCATTTCATAATGATCATTTTGTTATTATATCAATTTGAAACAGCTGCATGATGTTCTACCTCATTTGACAAAGTTGTTTTCATTTTTCATGCTATGTTTTTTTGGAGCCCAAAAATAGAAGTATAGATTTTTGAGAGATTTTCACATTGAAACTCTATTGAAAAAATGGAGTCAAAGCAATCTAATTGCCCCTCTGAGCTCCACAGTGATAGTAACAACACACAGGCCAATATGCACACACCCTTGATCACAATATCATGTACACCCTGGCACACACACAGCGGCACAAACACTCACGCCATCAACCTGACAACTCAGCCATGTCTAAGCGCACCTCTACTAATTGCCATGCAGACTTCAGCCCACTCTCTCTCCACCCCAGTGCGTATCTACTGTATCTCCACAGCAAACCCCAAATTGAACTACAAGCTACAAACCAGCAGATGAAAGGAGGGTTAGTACATGAATAAAAGTCGCATTTGCTCCAGGCAAAACCGGGGTTCGTGCGCGTCTTTGAATCAAATTGCTCCCAAAGATGCCGGCAATATCCTTGGTATGTTGTATGCAAACAGCTGATGAGGTTTTTCTGAGGTTAGAGATTGGCATTTAGACAGAATAGTGCTTTATATTGTATTGCTGAACTTTCTGAGCCATTCAACCCATCTCTTATGTTCCTCAGACTTATTTAAAAAGTCACAGGACAAGCGTTGCTCTTAAGAGGATGTCAGCTTTCTTCCTTTATTGATCAGTGAACATGATGTATAAATGCCCTGTCATCCTGTTTCTAGGTGTTTCAGCTGTTACGGCACTTATTACAGCGCTCTCCAAGGCTGTCACACCAATAGCAGCTCTGCGGAGTGATCCCTCTCCAACAAAACAAACAACACTTCATCAGTGTACCAGCTCCACATTATTAAAAACATTCGATTTTGGGAGGCATTTCATGTTCTCACAATTGCTACTAGTAATTTGTCTGGCACTTTGTAAAGGCTGCGACAAGCACGTTTAATTTTTAAACATTCTGCGGCAAGCACAAGTCCTGAGAGGGATCTCTGCATTTTATTTCCATGATATTATGTGTTGTTCCCTATTGCTTTGAAGTTTATATATAGCATTGTAAAAAAAAAAAGGACCAGTGCTACTGTCTCCCTTGGAATAATATGCACTCTTGTATGCTAGAACAGATAAAATCAAAGTTATGTGAGAGCTGCCACTCGCTCCTCTGTAGTCCAACACACCCATGCTGTGCATCAGATGGAGAGAAAACTTTTTCAAAAAATACACATTGTACATCCTGATATTTTATTTATATGCATGGAACTCACCCAATCGCTTGTTGATGGAGCTGTCAGACAAAGTGAAAAGTGTAAATTGGCCAAACATGTTTGTGTCATGCAATATTTATTGAGCGCTGTTCCAGCGGGGCTTTCATGTGCTGTTTATTGCTTCAACGGGGGCGAGTGGAAAGAGTGGACATCAGTTGAAGAGAAAAAGTCAAGTGAGAGAGCAATGTGGAGGGACAGACGCAAGCAAAGAAGAACTTCTTCTCACACGATGAAAGCATGTCAGAATGTGACTCAAGCAATGTGTGCAAGTCTGTGTATTTATCTGTTGCTTCTGCATCCATATCTAAAGTTTTTTTGTGTGTATATGTTTTTGTGTGTGTGTGTGTGCGTGTGTGTGTGTGTGTGTCAGTGTAGGTGCCTTGGTGCTTCCCTATACTCATGGATATACATTTCACTGTTGCTGTTGCCATAACAAAACCCAGCAACTCCAGATTCTTTGATTTTCATGTTTCAAGTTCAGTAGAAGGATGACATGGTCCTCTACCAGCTGGGAAAATTCCAGTAACCTTCGGCTTACGAAACCCTTTCAAAACCCATCGGATAAACTCCAAAATGCATCTTTGTCAAGCAACAAAGCAGTTTTTAATTAAATCCTGAAAAGATGACATACAAGGTTTTCACCCGACAGCGACAACTTGTGTGTGTGTGTGTGTGTGTTTGTATATATGTGTGTGCGTGGGTGTGTGTTTGTATAGCAGTGAGGTTTTCTGTGTCGTCCTGGGTGTGAGACTGCCTGAGGCTTGGGGGGTTTGGATGGACCCTTTCATATCCCAGGTTGTCAATCAGGACCGGCTCCAGCCCCATAAATAAAGGATGGTGCAGCCACCCCAACTGCTCCCTCCCTCCCATAGTGTTGACTGGAGGCCTTGCCCGCTCCAGTCGCAGGCCCCCATATGCACCACTTGTCATTTTAAGTGCAGAAGGGGGTAACTGCACAGGGAGCAGAACGACACAGCGCTGGCCTGTGCGTTGATTCCATGGACTTAATAACTACTGAGTAAACACAAAGCCACTGGCCCGTGACTCAGAATGCTGAACCGTATGCCAGATCGCAAGATGAATGATGGGGGCTCATGGGATGCGGAACGACGATACGCCTCCGAAGGATTTTTTATTTTTTTCCGACGTCACGCATGGCTTAAGTTATCCGCGGCGAATCACGCCGATAATGTGGTTTACGCTCTGCTGGCTTTCCATGAGAACGAGTCGGAGTTATTGTTATAATCATGGCAGTAATGGCCACACTGTACACTAAGCAAATAATATCTCAATCAAATAAATTGGATTTTCTTCCACCTGATGTACTACTAGCCAACTCCGGAGCGGTGTGCTGTATGCGGCTTTGATTTACAAGGGAGGGGCAGGTGGAGGGATATGCAGAGGGAAAGCAGAAATCCACAGCCTGTCTGGGGATTGTTTCTGGTCACTGGTTCAGGTCCCCTGCTACTGACGCCCTCTGTCAAGTTGTTGAGATGCAGCGTGAGATGCAGCTCACATACTGAGACGGAGAAATACACAGACACACAAAGCCATATTCTCTCTCTCTCTCTATCTCTCTCTTGCTGTCTCTCTCTCTTCCTCAGGCACACACACACACACACACACACACACACAGGCACTTGTGCACACAGAAACAAAGTGGCATCGACCAATTTAAACACACACACTTTCTCCCTTAGTCTCTCTCTCTCTCTCTCTCTCTCAACCCCCCCCCCTCCCCCCTTTCTCTTTGTCTTTCTCTGGTTGCTGTTGAATTTGCATGTGCTGCTGCTTACTGACAAGATTACTAGGCAGAGGGAGGAGTGTGATCTCACAATGCAGTAGTGTTCACACTCTGCCCGCTCTCTAATCCCACTGAAACGCTACCACAGTGCAATCTTATCAACAAAAGAATGAAAAAGGTGAAAATACATCTCAAATTGTGTCAAGGCTGGTTCTAATTCCCATATAGTTCTAAAAAGTTCCAGTAATCAAGTCTGATATCTTTCCATGGGAAGGAAAAATGGTTAGATTTAACCCATCTCAAGTCAGTTATTCCTCATCCGATGAGGAGAGCAGGGAGTGGTGGTCAGCAATTCAAGATAAATTATCAAATTTAAGATATTTGGGGAAATGAAATCTGACATCTCCACAGCTTGTTTTTGCCCGCCCACCCTCACAGAAGTGCTGCAATTGCCGACGTCAACCTTAAGGGGGCAGCGACACTCTCCCCTACTGCTGTGACTTCATCAGCATGCTGCACAAAGCCCTGCGCACCCACCAGCCCTAGCTGTGCCCACTGTAAGGGGAGTCGTGGCTTACAGTGTTGAATTCATTAACCTTTTCGCCACTCCCATTGAAAGCGCATGGCAGCAATTGGAAATAACCCCTTAGCACTTTAAACAGTTTAGTGAGAGGGCCGTGGATGGAAGAAAAGGGGCAGGACCCCATTTGTTCTTATCTAAAAAATGTCATCTCGCATCAGATGGTTAGTTATTCAGCAACGCAAGCCGTGTTTATGGGTGTGATGCGCGGTCATAGCCTGTCCAAGGGTTGACATGGTATACTATCGGACAGGCGACAAATTTTGGACAGAACTTATAATTGTCTCACTTGAGACAGTCTGATGGGCTTTCTGCGGTTGTGAGGGAGCTTTCAGTATCTGTTTGTGTCAGTGTGACCAGTGTAGCATGGCATCTGAAGGAAAATTAAACCACAAGGAGAATGACACACCAGCTCGGATTCAGAGCAGTGAGCTACCTCCTCCTCCTCCTCCTTGCAAAGATAAAAACACTCCAGTTTGTTACAGAATCATACTGTAACTTTGGCACCTAAAAGCTCAGACTTTTCTCAGTAAATCATTTATTATGCTCACGGTTCACTATTTTCAACAACAAAACGTCCATTCACGCTGGAATACACATGCACTCTCTTATTCACACACACAAAAACACGTGCACAGACATAGATTGCAGATTCCAGTTTGCTATCGAGTGGGACTCTGTTTGAAAGTGAATATCTAACATTTCTCTCAGTAAGAACATTAAATCTTTCAGTATGTTCACCACCCAGTGTTGTTTTAAACTGCGAAACATCCTCTGGTTCCCCCGCGCACACAGACACACAGGAATTTAAGTGCTCTCTCTCTGTCTCACACACACACATAAATACGTGCGCAGACACAGATCTAACATTCCTCTCAGTAAGTCCAGTAAATGATTCAGTATGTTCACCACCTAATGCTGTTTTGGAAGGCGAAACATCCACTGGCAGCACACTAGGCTGTGAAATTACCATCCTCCCTCAACATTGAGACGTCTGGAAGAATCTGCGCAGACTAGCGTTGAGATATTTCTTTCATTTCATTTCAAAGTGTTTTTCCTGTCTTCACATTTTGTAATTGTCATTCTTATATTCTCCCTGACAACATTAAGACGCAAAAAAGCAAACAGAGAATGAAACAATACAGTTCTGGGGATTTGGTATTCTATAGCTGGTTTAAGAGACAGTGACTTGAGGAGTATTCTTCCTTAACAAATGATTGTCTAGCTTGACGACCTTGCTTAAAAGACCTTTGCTTTAAATTTGGTTAGTGTGTGTTAAGCCTGTCATTAAGCTGTAAATCCTCAATTTAATGTCCTGGGGAGAGGCAGAACTCACTCTTGTTCTCATCATGAAAATGAACACAAGACAGAATCACATATTTGCTTGACTTCTAAATCGAAAGGTGTAAAATGTGTAATTTAGCAAACATTGCTTTATTTTGTTTAGGCACAAAAAAAGCATAATATTGTGAAAATTGCATGTTATTTTTTTGTGATCTAGTGTATATATCAACAAAATCACAAGACAACATTAAATTATCCAAACCAGACTGTCAAAAAAGCCCATGATTTTTTTTTTTTTTTTTTTAATGTGTTACAAAGTAGACAATTAGTGTGCCTGGAGGCTGCTGTAGAGAGCAGAAGTTTTCATGAGACACAAATATTACATCCCAAGATCCAATGAGCTGACAGAATTCGGCTTCGGCGTTGGAACGACGACCGTGTGAATCTGTCCTGCAGGTGCTCAAGTCTGCCAGAGAATTAGACAGAGACAGAGCTGAGATCAAGAAGAATTAAAACCGGCGCAGAGGATATGTGGAATCTCCTGTGAACGAGGGTAATAGAGGAGACAGTTAGGGGAGAAAGGAGGATCAAAAAAATGAAGTGACAAGGGGGAGAGGAAGAGCTTGGAGATACACTTCAGAAAGTTCCAGAGGCCGGCTTGAGAACTAATGGGAAGGAACTGGTGAGATATAGGGGAGATTTTAATGAGCAACGATAAGAAGAGTGAGAGATCAAGGTGAAGCAGAGGGTGGAAATGGTAACCGGTCAGCGTTCATACTTGGAATCAGGTATGATATTTAACATCTGGGGTAAAATGTTTAGAGAAATAAGCCCTTAAGGTGGATCTTAACTTCTTGGCAGAGCAAGACGGAAAAGCTAAAGACGATCTATTTTGTTAAAACTATCAAACATCCAACAACTTAACTTGACCAACTCATTAACGCCAGTCTCAAGGAACATCGATCGGTCGGCTACCTGTCTTGTAGGCCAATTTTTTTTTTTCAGCTAGTGGACAACAGCAGCTATTTAAAGCACATTGGTTGACTGATAGGTCAACCACACCCATAATTGGTTCAGAGCTCCCTGGTGTCCAATTTGAGCTACTCTTCTGTTCTCTTCACTGTCCACAGCGGCTGCGTAGCCTTGGTGGGAGTGTTGTTGGGGAGATACCGATCCCACCTCAGGTCTCTGTTTTCAATCATTTACATGCACACAGGTGTGTTAACATCTCATCGCACCATTACAAAAATTTAGATAACAACAAACAGCTGTATTCCAAGCTCTCACTGTCCAACAGTGGGCAGCGGCTGCTGTTTGAATCTGGAAACATGTTCTGGACCCTGGGTGAAATTCAGCAAGGCGAACCAACAGTACGCTCCTGTATATCACTACAGAAACAAACAGCGTTGTTAATAGCTAGGCGAGCAAACTGAACTGCACAACCGCAAAAAGCATTACCATGGTCCTGTGCAATTACAATATAACAGACTTTAACAAGATGGCTATCAGCAATGAGCATTTGATTAATGCTCTGCCCTCAGGACTCACACGCCGCAGTAGATGTGGACTGTGGTAAAACTCATTGGGAGGCAGCAGGCGTAGTCACTAATCACCCCCTGAGCTGCAACATGTGTGTGTGCATATATGTGTGTGCACATACGAGTGCGAATGTGTATTTCTGTGTGTGTGTGTGTGTGTGTGTGTGTGTGTGTGTGTGTGTGTGTGTGTGTGTGTGTGTGTGCGTGCAATCATGAGCACACGTGGATGTCGTGGGCGACAAGTAGACGCTCCATACAAATTGGGTTCCAGAGAAGAGAGTGTTAGCTAAGCCGCAGGCCAGCGGACTTAAAGCACAATTAATGTGATCCGCAGTAGCAGGTCGTGGCCCGCGTTTCGTTTTCTCTCAATCAGCCGACCGACACTTTATCTGTCCCATGTCCACTAATCTAATCAGCTGGGTGAATTGCTCTTTCTCTCTGTTCGGTTCCAGTGAGTGATATTTAAAAAAAGACCCAGCTGCAGCGGCCGATCCCAAGACGAATCGTGCCCTGGATCCTCAAAGAAGCCCTCCGCATGGTCCTGATGTGCAGTACGTATGCTGCAGATGTCCTGGTGTATAACATGCTAAGTATAGGTACTGCTAAAGGACGTTGTGAATGTGGATTATAAGAGCATGTGCTTAACAATACAGAAATGTATTGGTTTTCAATGGCTCATTGGCTTTGGTGCCATTCAGCGACCCCATTGCTTTGAAATTGCAGATGATGAAAAGGGAGAAATATCATTTGGCTTGAAATAGGCATGCTGTATTTCACAGACAATTAGCTGTGTAGCCACCAAACTGGACTTTCTCCAATCTCACACTGCAAGTCAAAGAGTCACAAAGACCATGTTTGGCCTGAACAAATTAAATTCTCTTGTAGCTATGCAACTGTGAAATTAATACTAAAAAGATCCCATTGGAAAGTCTATTAAAACGTCCACAGCGATACTTCACAGAGTTCACTCACTGACATGAGTGGAATGATGTGACTTCTGAGAGATGGAGACCAGTTGCTCTGTTCGGTGCTTTAGTAATACTTGGGATCTATTCACTTACAATTCAGTCAATTCAAAATGGAAGCAGAAACTGTGATTCGCTTAAGCAATATTACACGAGAGGGTGTGCGTTACTTCAGTGATGCTTACGGACCTCGGCGCAAGCGCCTCGGTCCTGACCGCATCACTGAAGTGCCAATAATGACGGTAACGCACACCCTCGAGTGTAATATTGCGATTATACAACAGTTACCAACAAAATAAAAGATATAATCAAAATGTATTCATATTGTGGGGCAATTCGCTCTCAAAATAATAAACTTTTTGCTAGCGTTATCTCCGTTTCCCTGGAAATACATGGGGTCTGACTAATAACTGGAAAACAATCAGTCACGTCAGTAGACTCCTATGTAATGGAACATAGTTTACTACTCCAGCAAGTAGGCCGACCCTTAGTAACGACCTAGCAACAGAGACGATTTCTAGTCCCTGTTGAGTCAGCCAGCCAACTTGAGCTAATGCTTTCTAGAGATCGTGGGATTTCCCAAACTGAATAAATACCACACATATAAACACAACACTGCCTTGCTAGCTCAATCTTGTTGTAACTAAGATATCTGCTGAAAAAAATAATTTTTCCATGGACAGATTTAGCTGCTACGTCCGCGAACTTCACATGTATTTTTAAGCTAGTAGCGCCGTGTCACCGACTCACCGGCACAGCTGATGGAGGATGCAGAGCGTCTGGTAACATCAAGGCTGAACAGAGTTAGCGTTATATTTAAATATATTGTATGATAATATGGCGGAGTAATATTTAGTGATGAGCACGGCTAGGTGTGCTGTCATGCTGATTTGAGCACGTTCTAAATGTCTAGTTGACCAATCAGATTGCTTGGTCGGAACTACCTGTTGTATAATTGATGATAACAGTATTCCTTCTTGGTTATTTCTGAATCTATTGGACATGACAACCTTCTCATTTCACAGCCTAGTGTGCTGAAGAAACTCCACCTCCTGAATTTATTGAATTGAACCCAACTCATATTTGTATTGTAAGGCATCATTAGCTTTTCATAGATCAAATGGGCAGGGGGAACATTAAATCCCTCGTAGTTAGGTTTTATTAATTGGCATTTTGTTAGAATTCATCAAAAGTAATCCACATGTTGGGTGAATATAAATGGCTAAGATAAGTCAGAAGCTCGGCAATATTGATAGCGCCATTATTTGCTTTCAAAGTAAATTTTTGGACGTTGGCATGACCGATTGAAGCAAACTCTGTTGCTGCACGCTAATTGCTACTGGCTGGGTGGGCAGCGGAGGGAGGGGAGAGGGGGGCTAAGAGCGTTCGAAATTTAAATTCATTCATGATCCACCGTTTTACAAAACAAAATCCTCATGGTTTTGCATTGTGTTGAAGAGGGCTTGTGGGACGTGAGTGTTTCTTCTGCTAATCGGCTCCTGAAAGTGTACCACCCTTCCTTCTCCTGCCTTCCTCCTAAAGACACCAGGGACTCATTCATGAAAAATTGATCTTTTATCATGGAGGATTTACTAGGGCTCTTAGTTCAAGCCCTCCACATTGTTCAAACACTAGGTTCAAGCCCCACTAGTGAGAGAGAGAGAGAGAGAGAGAGAGAGAGAGAGCAAGGAGAACGAGAGCGAGACAGATGCGTGCATACAGAGGCTTTCTGAAGTGAGGTATTAAATCAGGGTGGCTTGCTCTTTTTGAGATGGAGAACATTATGCTTTCAGTTATTAATTTTCCTGAAGGAGCCAAACAGAAAAAAAAAGAAAAAAAAAAAGCTAAAAGGGTTTTGCATTTAGGGACAGTCAGGTGGATGAATGGAAGATAAGTTGGCTCCTCCAACCGCTGTGGCAAAATGCGGAGGGGAAATTCCATTGTTGAGAGGGGAATGAGAAATGGAACAACAATAGCGCTGCACAACAATTGCCGGGGCGCCTGCTTGATAGACCCTGTTTAGCTGTGGGCCTACACACATGCTTCGGAGACAGACAATTACCTGCACTGCTATCCTGCCTGCACTTCACCCCACCCCCCGCTAAACTAACACTTCAAGCAGGAATGTTTTGTACCATTGTTAGGTGAGCAAAGAAAGAAAAATCAGCCAAGATATCAAGATGAAGTGTTGCATAATGAATCATTTTGCAGTGCGCCTCAGTTGATGCTGTCTGCTCGTTGTGTGAGGCTTTCGTTAACAATTCAATTTTTTATATCTCTTAGGGGATAATTTTTGGTTGGAATGAAAACCTTATATCTCCAAAAAGTCAGCTTTTCAGGAACTGATTATGAAAATGACCTAATTTTCAATGTGATGCCTGTGTACTCTTTAATAAATATAGTGGGTTTTGAATAGGTTTTATGGATCCCATAGTCATCAAACTCACTTGAACCGTAAAAGATCAAACTTTACAATTGAGGTAAAAACGGGAAATTACTAAAATTGGAGTTATCAGGTTTTCACGCAACATGAGTGAGATTCTATCTTT
Source organism: Centroberyx affinis (assembly GCF_046629955.1). NCBI lineage: Eukaryota > Metazoa > Chordata > Actinopteri > Beryciformes > Berycidae > Centroberyx > Centroberyx affinis. The sequence continues at coordinate 69,253 of NW_027279110.1, forward strand.
TCTCTCTCAGAAAACTTCACTAGCACTGAGTTTTCTTAGAGGATTATCATTATGTCCTGATACATAATGCAATCACACTAACCCAGATCATACATTTTACAGCTGCAAAGTTCTCAGATTCTTAGATATTTCAGAATTGTAAAGTTTCTGGTTTCTTGGAGAGACAACTGATTAGACACTTTAGCATGTCAGCCGCAACCTTGAGCCAAAGTAATTAAAGTTGAGAGGAAATTTGTTGGCAGCCTTTCCAGAAGTACGTGCCAGATAAAGTTTAGATTTCACCATCTATAATCTAAAGTTCAAGACAGGATTGGATGAATAGCGTCTCACTTATGCCTCTAAACCCACATATCTCAATTAGGATCAAGTTGTATTTGCAAATAACTTGTTGTGGTTGTTTCATCCTGTTTGGAGTACCTGGTGGGTGGGGCACCCGGTGGGTGGGGTTTGTCATATATAATAGACAGCAATGAGTGCAATCACAAGAAAGTATTTGGAAGTCATTTTAGTATAGATTTCTGTGACCCACTAAATAACAGGCATTCCACATTTAGAGTGCAGCTTAAGAGGAAAAGAAACATCCATATGTCTTTCAGTCATTTTTTTGGTCTCCTTAAAAAGGCACCCAGAAACATTTCAAGTGTGTGCTAATTGCTGTAATTAGACTCGACATCCTTCAAATGACTGGTTGGTTTCCAATCAATAGAAAGTGACCACAGTGTGCGGCCTGAATTTGGAATAGAGCGAGGACAAAACTGGAGAATATGTTTAAGGAACTGTGAGTTTGGATCCACACTGATTCCTTCTTGCACCATATGAATGTTACCAAGGCACAGGACATGCCATCTTTGCTAGCACTTCACACAATGTTAACCTGTGTTTTTTGTGTTGGTTTGTTTTGCTGTATGTATGGAACAGAAGAAATAACGATTTTGTCATTTTTACACAGGATTGCCAGAATATTTGTTTTTAAATGCAATGTTATGTATCTTTGTCCTGGATTCTGTATTTTTTGACCTGATTTTCTCTCATGCTTTACATCAGTCTTGACACAGCCCCCGTAGCATTCTGTGGCTCTCCAGCTCGCCATAATATAAATCAATACACAATAACAGAACAGAAAAAGTTGCGAATTTACACTTTCCCACGTTTCCAGCTCTTTTCAAAATACTTGTCATCACACAGAAGCTAGTGTTTGTGAGGGTAGAGAGGTGGGTGGCCTTCTCTGATAAAGGCGAACTACAGAGAAACACCTGCTAGTGTTCCCTCCACAGCACTTACTGTTTTCACACCCAAGGCCATCGAACAGAACAGGTCAGTGAACTGAATCATTACATCTTACTGCATAGACAGGCCAGGGGTGGCAGCGCGGGGAAAGGTCTGTGTGTTTGCTGCCGGTTGCGAGAGCGGGTCTGTGTGTGTGTGTGTGTGTTTGTATTCATATGCATAGGTTCGTGTGGCGGTGTGTGTGTATGCCCGCATGCGTCTGTGCCTCAGTCTGTTTATGTGTGGGTGTGTGCGAACAAATGTACATATGCGTGTGTGGGTGCCAGCCTCTCTTGTGTGTCATAAAGGCAACAATAAAAGCTCTGGGGCTAAGGGAGTTATAATTCAGCGGTGAAGCTCTCTGCTTTTCCAACCCCACCGTTGCGGTTAGCTCTTTCCCCACAGAGGCCAGGTTCCACTGCTGCATCGCAAAACCCAGTGGAGGAAAGTCTGCTTCACCGTTTCTTTGCTTCTTATGGAAAAAACAACTTGAATGAAATATGACAGCCTTGGATAAAGTTGTCATGTATATCCAAGATTGGATCTGTTGTCTAGCTCACTAGGCTTGAGGTGGGGGTCTGTTTTCTCTCCTCAATAAGAAATCAATTCTCAATTCTCTGCCTCATTTGTCGCTGCTGGCAAACTCCTGCGGAGCCTTGAAGTCCTATTTAATAATCAAGCATGAAAAACCATGGATAATAAACTATTATAGGATGCAATCGCAAAGGGGAAGATAAGCTCATACCGTAATTGAAATATCATTCACATCGCATACACTTAAGGACCACCACGGTGAGATCTGCAGTTAGTCACATAGAGACCATATCTCATTATCTTTACTGTTTCTATGGGCAGACAGGAAATGAAATTCACTCACCTGTTAGAGTACAATTTGCTCACCGGTAACGTGATAAATTATTTACTTAACAGATTAGCTCATTTACTGTACAGATTAGCCTTGCCAAATAGAGCTTCAAGACAGTTGCCAGCAGTATTGGAAATCAAATTGGAAGGCCTGCCCAGAAACTCACCAGTAAGTAAGTATCAGGAGTTTCATTTCAAAATGAGACATCTGCCATTTGAAAACATTGACGGCTACTCTTACAAATTGATTGCTGGGATGAAAACAAAGCACAATGGGTTACTATTTTAAGATGAACAAGGGAGTTTTTGGCCAGTAGCACTAGTGAGCCAAGTGGGCCCCCGTACAACAACAAAACACTTATCAAGTGGTTTTCAAGCATGTGCACGAGGACATACAAGCACGCAGGTGTGCGGAGAGGGAGGGCTTTAGAGCCTGTGCACTGATCCGGGTTGTTTTCCTCTCATGGGATGCGGGACAACAATATGTCATGTATTAACACAGTAGAAGCTTTTGATCATCATACTATAAAGCAAGGAATCTCTGTATGTGTGTCCTTCGCGCATCTTGAGAACCGTTCGTCCGATCTACTTCACACTTGGCGGGTGTATTGCTGGGGACCCAAGGACGTGCAGTGTCGGATTGGACAAGCGACACGTTCAATATTAATAAACTTTAATTAATAATTAATAAATTAATAAACAAGTGAACAGCGCTCTGTGCAGCAGCAGGGCTCAAAGCAAGCGACCTACACCTATTTTGAATGGGAACTGTACTAGTTAGAGAAAAGTGAAGTTAGAGAAAGCATTTTATAGCGATGCAGGCGTAGCATTCCTCCTACGTAACTGGTAAGTTAGCTTGCTAGGTAGTCTAGCTATGTTACTTCTGTCACCATCACAAAGCTTGAATGGATAGGACCGTCATCAAATCAACGTTCCAGGATGATTGGAACAGCGACCATATTAATGATGCGAATCTTGCTTCTGTATAAACCTTACAGCAAGTCAGCAAGGCGAGAGGTTTCACAGCAAGAACCAAAGGAACTTCTCTGTCTCCTTGCTGCTATGGTTGCTATCATGCTCATGTTGACTGGAAGAGCTAGAGAGTCTTTGATAAAGCTACGTTAGACTCGTCGCTAACATTAGCCTACAGCTGAGCTTTGACAGTCTGCTAACAGACACATCTGCACAGTTCTCAAGCAAGTGTGACAGATTGTACGACCTTAATGTCCAGACTTGTGTGTCACCATAACAACTACACCTTAAAATTCCATAATCAGCATTTTATGCTGTACTAGCCAAATTACCATGGCAAACAGTGGAAGTACCTTTCTATCCATTCAAGTTTTATGGTTACAATCCTATATTGAGCTGGAAATTCTTACCTGAAATGCCTGCAACTTAGGCTGTCAATCAAATGAAGGGGTGGGAGCTTCCCCACCAAGCCGCTGCACTGAGATCCAGATGTAAACATTGCAGCCTTGTAAACATTAAAAATTAAGACTTTAAGATGTCTCTGAAGGTAATAAATTTATTCAACAGTCATTGGGGTCTAACGACACACTCTATGTCTTAGGAATGTAGACAAATCCATGTTGTTTACATGGAAAACTCCATTGTTCATCTTTAAGTTATGAATCATCTTAAAACCTTTGTTCACGAAATACATACCATAGATAATTCCAGGTAGCAACATTTTTTTTCTTTCTTTTTTCTTTTTTTACAAATTAGATATCTAGTATTTTGGAACTTTGTATGGACACATTACCACATATGCTACAACATTACTACCAGTATATAAATAAGTTGTTTTTTTTAATCCATGCTTAATCACTAGGCCACGGCATACTACGAAAATACATTTCAGCAGGTTTGTATGAACAAAAGAAGATGTTTGTGGAAAAAAAGCTAAATGCCACATTGACTTCAGTCTCCGACTGCTGGTCAAGATAGTCAAATTCTTCACACACCAGCCCCAACTGTGTGACTGTCTGCAATTGGTGTAAAATATCAGGTGATTGATTGGGTGGCCATGTGGAAAACTCTCTCCATTTCCTCTTCTGGTTCATTGCCTTTGTTTACATCTCCTAACATCTCATGGTCAACTCTTCAAAAGGAATCATCAGTGGAATCATTAGTGGAGCTTGTTAGGGGATATCTGCATCTTTTATGACCAATCAAATGGTCTCTAAATCCTCATATTCACTCTTTCACTGCAGCCATCGTTTTTGTCACCGCTATTTCCCTAGTTTCCCAATACAGTAACCTATAGAGTATACTGTATATGCACACATTTGTATGCGGTGATGTGTTCGACTGTGCTTCTATTTCGGGCAACTTCAACTTTGCTGTAAGTACACCGCCGCCTTAAGAGCAGGCATGGAGAGTGACATATAGTGAGTGACATACGGCAGAATAAACGGGAGGAGGGTGGAAGAGGGAGAGCGTCCAGGTCTGTAGGGAGTTTTACGGGTGGAGTCACAGGGTGAAGCATGACATTTTCCCTATTGTCTCCCTTCTCTTCCTCTTTTGTCAATCAATCATCTCCGCAGCGTCTCGATGATATGGCGCTGTCTATCAGTGTGCCCCATCAATATCACTCTGTCCAGACAGGTAAATAATGACAAAGGTTTTTAATGGGAGTTCTCCTGGAAACACGGCGGATACGCATCTGTCCAAGGCTTCATTTACTTCCTTGTCATTTCTTTAGGCTCCGAACTCTGCCTGGTGGCAACTTTCTCTCCGCCAGCTCATACTTTTGTAGCAGTTTTTTGTTGTTGTTTTCGATGGCAGTTATTTTTCTCCCTGTGACTTCCCTTTCATTGCCATAAGTTTATTTCTGTAGAAAGTTCACTCAGCGCTCAGTCGCTCACTCCTGGCACACAGTGTTGTCACTCTTGTTGTCTGGAAATGCTCTCTAGAAAAATGACAATATGTGCCACTTGGAGTATGAAATGGGAGTTAATGTTCTCGGATAGGTCGATGTACTTTGCACTGTATTTGTAACAACAAGGAAATACAAGATAGGATAGGCTATAAAAATCTGTCTAAAAATATTTTGTTTCATTACAGAAAAGTTTAAACAATGCAGTCCCGAGGAGCTGGCAAATTGGTTCCCAAGACATTTGTTCTTTGAAGAGACTTGAATCCAACAAGTCTTGGCTGCTCCATTTTTAGGTCAGACATGCTCAAACAGCAAAATATTGCAAAATACAAATCTTGAAAACAATGTCAAGTGCAGCAGTGAGGCTTGTTTACGCTGTTGTTTGAATTGTTAATAGGTGTATTGTGGGCTAATGTCATTGTATTAGCTTTGATGGTGAAGCAAGGAATATGTCTATGCTTGTGTCTTGCTTTGAGAAGAAGGACTTGATGTTTAGGGATGGGTAAGAGGAAAAACTAGTTGGTTCGTTATTTGCTCTGACAGAGAGATACAGAGTGAGACAGAAATAGAGAATCAAAGACAGAGAGATTGTTTTGAGGCATTAGCCTTGGAAGTGTTTCCATGTTATGCCATAAGCTATTGTCTTCATATTGCTCAACGAGTAATGTAGTCGACATCAGAAAAGGGCTTCACTCTGGCCAACTACGGGAGTAAGAGTCATGTGGGAAATGGTTAAATCAAGACTGAATCAAAGTCCACTCAGCAGGGGGGAATTTAAGGCCGACCCCGTTCATGCTATACTTTAATACACAGCTATGGAGTGGATTTTACTCAGATGTCAACATGCAAAGGATCAGTACACATCTGTAACCACTGGAACTATTAGTACAAGTCTAGCCCCACCCATTTACTTATTTATTTACTAATTTATTTATTAGTTTGTTGTTTGATTGTCTGCAGCAAGGCAAAATATTACTACCTCCTCTCTGGTCTGTTACAGTATTATGCCATGGTGGTCTATTTTGCCTTTACCTAATCAATCCAGCAAAAAGTCAACCGTCTAGGGTTCGGTGACATTTGCATCACATGATTAATATAGCCAATGAACACACATTTTATGTATTCAGATGAGTATTAACTTATACACTTATACATTCATACCAGAATTAACTATCAGAGTAGATATTTGGGGTGAAGTTGACTGGTGTAGCCATTTCTCTCCAAACTCTATTTGAACTTTATTCAGATTTTGGCAACAATGTTAAATTTTATGACTTCATTTACATATTTATGCCTCTCCATTAGGAAACTGAATAATGCAAAATGTGTGTATGTGTACATAGTATGCATCATGATATGTTTTTTATTGATTCTGTGGCACTTGGCTTCCAAGACAATTTCCCTTGCATATTTTATCTCATCTTTTTCTCCCCTTGTTATATTTAGCTCAGAAAGTTTTATAACCATCCACCAGCAAATGATCATGCAATGACGCTGGTCATTTGTATGATATTTCACAATTCAAATCAGCAAGGCACACAGCCTCAAACGACAGCAATGGTTTGTGCTCTCCTCAATCACCGCACAATGAGCACACAAAAATAATCACATTAGCATAGTAATCTAACGGAGAAGTACTGGTAATGACTTATTTGGCCTGAATTACCGACAACAGAATAGTTTTTGTCTTGTGTACAGATTATGACAGATGTGCAATCAAACATTTATGAGCATTGAAGAGAGTCACTACCAATTCATTAGTCAGCTTTGTGTTACAAATTCTACTCTCATATCTTCCACCCCATCTTAAAGGGATTAGATAAATAAAGTAATATGAACTGCCAGTGCCGTCTGTTATTGTTTATATATAAAAGTGAAATGAAACTGTCTTTGGGCAAGCTTTGTGGAGTCTGGCACAAAAGGGTGTATGTCTGCACAATATTGAGACTTTTTTACTATGGGGTTTGGGGCTGTATTGACAAAGTCCTGTGTCAATCTTATACAAAAGATTGTGCCAGTGTCATATCCCTCATGGAGATTTTTGCTCTTTATTGTGTTACAGAAAAGGAGGAAAGACTCTTAACAATTATATACCTTACTCCATGTTCAACCAGCCAAGGATGATCTGATCCCTGGTCAACTGTTGGTGATTTTGCAGCATGGCACCCCACTAGAGGGAGTATTTACCTTTCTTCTTTTAGTTTGCACCTCACACTCCTCCCCAGCCTTTGCAGGTCAACAGAAAAAGTTTGTTTATCTCCGTCTGGGTGTATGTGAATAGCTTGCACAAGAGAAAGAAATTAGATACAACTGTCGACGCCTCCTCTTGCTCCGGTCGTATGATTGGCGACGGCCCCCTTCTCTAACTTGGTGGCTGTGCAGGACGCCGTTATCATGCCGAGGCTGAAGCCGCTCCCATTCTACAGTTGTCACAGGCGTTCCAGGTATCTGAAGGAGGCGATCGGGCCGATAAGCTGATTCAGCTGATTAGCTGGTCTGCTGCTGCTGCCGTGCTGCTGCAGAACATTTCATGTGGGCAGCACACTCCTAGAAAGCCTTTGTTTTTCAGCAGCGCTGTGGGCTACGAATAGCTGTTGAGATGACAGTCTGGACTAAAGCTTCTCTTCTGTAACCTCACTAAGGTTTTGACAGGGTTACATGACTGCATGCATAGTTAACAATAAATATACACTATGACATCCAAAATGGCCACCTCAGGGCCCATAAACTAATCAGATGCCAGTAAGATGCCAGTAAAAAAAAAAAAAAAAACTGCTATCACCTGATGTGGAGGCACCATAGTTCCAAATCCTTGAGGACATAAAATCCCATCTCAGTCAAGAACATTATAGCATACATTATTTCCGTTAGACAAATCTAACGGAAACCTTTAAAATTAAATTCCTCATTCCATTTGGGTAAAATGATAGATCCAAAATCTACCCTCTCTTCGTTTTTTAACAGAAATTTAAATCACCTCCGTTTGGGCCAGACTTTCTCAATGTCAACAAAAGAAACGGTAGGAACCTAGGATGCTTAGCTTCTTTAAAGTGGCGGGCTGCAGGATTTTTGACATGCTGTCTCCTAATTCAACTCCTGTGCTCAGTGATTTGGTCTTTCAAGGCTGGGGACAGAGAATGAACTCCATATTGTGCCATCCCGAGAACTGGGAGGAGAGATCTTTATTTGAGGCTTGGTTGGGATAAATGGTTGGCACAAATCATCTGGTTGTGTGAGGGTTTTACAGATTCAGTCATCAAGGAAAATCCACCCTAAAACACTTTAACACTGTTAAAAAAACCCAGCTATTGGCGATGTATCTTGCATTTCTGGGTCCAGTTTGTTGTTTGGTGGTGTATTTTTCTTATTCAGGTCACATCAAGACATTTCCAGTGCAGCTACGATGGAGTTTAAACAGGAGGAAAATGTTCAACGATTTAAAACAGTGGTTCACCTGGTGTCCCAGGTCTCAATCAGCCACTGATAACAGCAGGTGAATGTAATTATCTCCCAGGTAGAGTAGAAAACCAGCATGGCTCTGGCTCCTGAGGACTAGGATTGAGAACCACTGATGTAAATGCAATGGTAAATGTTAGGTTTTAGTGTGAGTCCCTCAGAAGTGGGGAGAGTGGCTTCTTTCTAGACTCTTCATTATGCACCGACGTTCTACAATCATACAGGGAGAAATCCATCATAGAAGAGGCAGAGAGACCAATTTCTCCACCGACAGTAGCCTCAGTAGTCCATAATGCAACACAGCCGCAAGACATGTTATCATTATGCTGCATTCATGTCATATGGGAAGAAGCGTAAGAATGGGATGTCATCTCCTTGCTACAACTTAAGTGTTCACATGTTTAACTCTAGCCGCTCCAATCATTTCAAACATGTTTAATATTTATGGTCCAACTTCTAGACGGGTCCTGTGGTGTGTGGGGATCAGACTAATGAGAACTGAGTTTACAGTGAGGTAGAATGTTATGTTAACAAGTTCTGTTGATGATAATACTGTGTGGGATACTACAGATTTTGTCAATTTATTTGACACATTTCTCCAAATTAAGGCCCATGCTCTCAGAACAGTTCACACAGCAATCTAAACCCTTGATAATTTTGCAAAACTAACTGTACATTTTCATTGTTTTCACACAAATACAAAATTACATATAATTTTTTCAAACACTGAACACAAAACTCTCTAAACTAAGGTCCATGCTCTCAAAACAATTCACCCAGCTGTCTAAACTCTTTTTGCACAACTAATACATTTTTATTGTTTTCACACAAAGTACACACCAACATATACCATAAATCCTCTGGCCTGACAGAAATGAAAAGGGTTGATGAGGAATAATGTAATTGGTTACAACAGTAAGTTTCATCATGTTCATCAACACTTCTACCTCCTTACTGTATCACACATAGACAAACATGTAAAACTGTCAGAGATGACATCACCAAACTGACACATCTGCTGAAATATTAAATATTACAGTATTTACAAAAGTGTGCAGACCAGACATTTGGCTTACTGTAAGGAAAATGTTTCCTCAACAAATTATGGATAAAATTCCATAAAATCAGATTGTGGAAATATTGTGGAATATCTTATCAATAGATGTTGTGTCTAGTTTTAATGTCAGTATATGGTTTTTTATAAAGATATGATCTGAAAGGAAAGCAGCACTTCATTTGCAGTAGAGTCGGGCTATTTTGCAAAATGGGAGTCAGTTTCCAAGGCTGGAGAAATGTAGAAATGTGTCAGATCAATTGGAGAAAAACTCCAACAACTCCTACAATCAATGTAAGTTAGTAGCCTAACTACCGTTACCTTTTTTCTGATGAAGCCTCCTCACCTCCGGCTCTCGCTGAAAAGTATACAGCCCACACTGAACAGGTCTCTCCAGCCAGGGTTTTACCCAAATTCACTTCTTATTTTTTGTTGCATTAATGTTCATATTAGTACATAATGACTCACGTTGGATTGAACAAATTCCTGTGAAATTAAAGATCCTGACTTTAGTGATGTACAGGAATCAGCAGGATAATCTTAGTTGGATATTATTATTTATTTATTTATGGTTTATTTGATAGGGACAGATACAATATACATAGACAAACTGAGAACAGCTATCCGATGCAAGTATCATAGTGTTTGTAGCGGATGCTAATTTGCAACACCCGTCCCTAGAAGGGCTTTTGTGAGAATAAGAGATTAAAACAGTAAATTAAAAATAAGGTAAACCGAGTACAGCAAGATACAATAGAGCACAAGGTAAAAAAAAAAAAGAAAAGGAAAGAAAGGAGGAAAAAAGGTACAACAGGTAAACTGAGTACAACAAGATACCATAAAACACACATTTAGTAGTAACATAACTACAGAAAACTAGACATGTGTACAAGTTTGTTGCTGAATTAACCAGGATTTGGTAACTCTCTTAAAAGTGGTGAGGTTTGCAGCAGATTTCAAGTGATCAGGTAACGAGTTCCAGGACTTTGCCCCTTTCACAGAAAAAGCTGTCTGAGCAAAAGATGTTTTGCAGAATGAAACTTTACATTTGCCACTTCAAGCTGCTCTGGTGGATCTGCTGCAGCTCTGTAGTCTCTTGATGTATTTACAGAAAGGCTGAGGAGCAAGTCCATTTAAACATTTAAACACAAGCTTTACATAATTAAAATCAATAAAGTTTGCAAAACTTAAAATCTTGCATTTACTTAAAATGCGGCAATGATAGTACCTTATTTGCTTTTTGTCTAAGATTTTCAAGGCCCGATTGTACAGACACTCTATAGATTTAATTACTGACTGGTTGGCCTGGGACCAGGTAGTTAAACCATAGGACAGATGTGAAAGTATCATTGAATTTAAGAACAGCAGGCACAGTCAAATGTCAAGCAATTTCTTATCATCTTGAAACAGCTAAGGTTAGCCTTAATGGTTTTACAAATCTTTTTAGCATGACTTTTGAAATTTAACTGAGAATCTAAAATTATCCCTAAATAATTCACCTCTGTTCAATGAGCCTCTGTTCACCTCTGTTCAATGAGCTCACCTTTAATTCTAACATTCAAGGATTCTGTTGTAGGTAGCTTTTTAAAGGAAAAACAGTTTGTGACTTTGTTTTCTTAGTGTTTAGCGTCAAACAGGAGGCAGTTTTTGGTTAGCTTATCTGCAACAGCATCACAGGTTTTGCCAGATACATGGACGACTGTATCGTCGGCGTACATCTGAAGACATATGCCAGGGCATGTTTCTGGCAAGTAGTTGATATAGAAACTGAAAAGGATGGGACCCAAGACAGTTCCTTGGGGGATTCCTGTTCCAATTTTGCAAAAAACAGACTTGATGTTATTAATCACAACACACTGTTCACGACCCTTTAAATATTAGTCAAACCATGACAGTGACCGTTTTGACAAATTAAACACTGAGAGTTTTGAAATTAAGATGTTGTGATTAAAGGTATCAAATGCCTTTTTTAAATCCAGGAACACTGCGCCTACTACATTTCCTTTGTCAAGTGACTGTTTTATGTTTTCTAATAGTAAACAAGTAGCTGACTCTGTGGAATGGTTATTGGAGCCTGGTCTCCAATATAACTTTAATTTTAATGTTTACAAGGTTACAATGTTTACATCTGGATCTTAGTGCAGCAGCTTGGAGGGGAAGCTCCCGCTCCTTTATTTGATTGACAGCCTAGTTGCAGGTGTTTCAGGTAAGCACACCAGCTACTTGGCACATACAGCTAGCAAGCTAACTTACCAGTTGAGTAAAAAAGGATGATGTCCTCATCGGTATGAAATGCTTTCTCTAACTTCACTTTTCTCCACTGATCAAAAGCTTCTCCAGTTCAATGTCTCCTTTTATCCATGAGTTTATTCGACTCAACATTACAATTTTGATCCTTCGCTCTCCCAAACTCAGTTGTGTCTCTTTCTTCTGCCGACATGGTTATTGAGTGAGCAGAGTGGAAAAACAACCAAAAGCCTCCACACACCTCCGTGCTCGTATGTCCTTGTACACGTGCTTGACAACCACATGGTAAGTGTTCTAGTTGTTGTACAGGCACCTGCTTTGCTCACAAACGCTACCAGATGCTGAAAACTCCATTATTCATCTTTAATCATGAACAGAGCCTTTCTCTAACTAAATTGTTTTAGTTGCCTAAACCGTAACCTTAAAATAGTTGTTTTAGTTGCCAACCTTAGCCCCAATCTTAACTAACTGTGTTTTACTTGCCTAAACATATCTGACCTTTTCAAGTGACCAACAGGTGAAAATGAACAGTATGGACACATAATTTGTGTCCATAACACGTAGTGTTACGTAGCATTTCAGAGTTTGTGCTGCTTTCACAAAAGTTTATGAGACCAGTTTGGTTCTAACAAGTCTTGTTAGTTTCTGTTTTAATACACAGATATTGTTACTTATTGTTTTAGCCTAATGCATTTCCCAAAATCATGCTGTTAACAGGTGTTTGATGATGCTGCCCTCTTTTACAGCCGTTACAGAAAGAGGCCTGGCCCACACTGTGTTGGTTATTTGTGGTAATAGTCTGTTAAAGGAAAATTTCTACATGATTTGTTTATGCTCTTTTTTTTTTTTTATGTTTTTCTACATGCATGTGCCACGATTAAAGATATTTCTAAATCAGTTTTGCCAAACCTCTTGGGCTCATTTACTCCCATTCAATTCCAAATGGCATAGAAAACAACTCTGGAGACTACTAATTTGGTTAGTAATTGTATCACTGTGAATCAGAATGTTATAGCAGAACATTAGTATCAGGCTATAAACTTTTCCAATTTGAAAGAAGAAGAACGCACGTATTTGGGAACAGGAGTGGGCGTCTTGCTTTCTGCTTCTCTGATTTCCGCATTTTCCTCTCCAAAATCAAACTTTTTACCAATAGCTAATGTTCTCTGTGGTTATGTTAACGACCTGCTTTCTATAGTCCATAAAATGAAATGGAAAATAAAGGTTGATTTTACACAATTAAGGTTTAAAATTAGAGCCCTCTTCTTTACTGGGAGTAACTTGTATTTCTAAATTTACTTATAATAACGTATAATATTTACTTTGAAAAACAACTATGGAAAACTCCAAATGTCTCATAATGTGATAAAAGCACTGGAGCGATGTAAACCAGTAAGGGAATGCAGGAAATTAGCAAAAACTCAAATCATGCGGGAATTGCCCTTTAAAAGGCACAGCGCACTTTGCATTCTCATTAATTTGAGATATAACATGAAAAGATGTTCAATTTCAGCATGGTTTCACACCATTCTCCAAACCGAGTCATCAAGATGATTTTGCTGGTTTTTGTGTATACCTTGATGGTCATTGTAGTAGTGTACAAATTAGACTCATAAGCACAAATTAGATGAGACTAATTTTGTTTCTAATGATCCTAAAAGGCAAATTAAGGGCAGCGGATTTGAGAAAAAAGAAAAATCTTGCTACTTAGGAGCATTAATATTTTAATGTTCATGAATAAACAATCAGCATTCATAATTGCCTCATTACACTCTGTCACACATATGTAACATGAGATATGATTTTAGAATAAAACTCCCCTCAACCAACACTTCTTTCAGTAAAAAAAAAATAAAAAATCTCTTCCTGTAGATTCACTCTAAAGGTCATTTTTAACAATGGCTGACTCCACCAACAGGTTGGTAAGGGCCAGGCCAATTAACATCCAAATGTGTCAGCAGCATTACTGCAGCTTGTCATGTTCTTCACATATGAACCCTGATCCTTTGCTCACAATACATGATAAATCAGCCATTAAACACTTTGCAGAGGTTTTAATAGTTTAGGTAGGGTATTCATTTAAAATGGCTCAAATGTTGCACAAAAATGTAAAATTGAATGTCACTCATTTTCTTGTCTACCTCCAGTCAGCTGGGAGCAGACCGAGCAATTTAGGGCCAACTAAATGTTAAAGGAAAATTCCACCCTCGGATACTCTTACACTGTTATACATCATCAATCTGCGATGTTCAGTGCATTCTAGGAGTTATTTTGTGATGAAGTGCAGCAATTTACCTTTTCGTTGTACCCACTTTCCCATAACCTGCCTTGCCCACTTCTACTTAAGTTAATGGTTTCCTGCGTTTCCCTGAATAACTTCCGACAACCCCCAGAGAGGGGCCGTGAACTTGTTGCATTTAGCTGTGGGTTGTACGTGACTGGAGTAAAGTTAGCTTGATATTGGATATTCTGTGGATATATTTTCTCAGATATTGAAACCGGTGGGTGTACGTTGTTATTCCTATTCCGCTACTTGTTTGCTTGAAGATTGGAAAATTTAATATCCGCTGAATATGTAATATCTAGGTTTTTACGTGTACGTAGGTGGAGATAGCACTTTAGCTGTCATTGCACGCTAGAAAAGGTGAGAGTCACGGCCCGTACGCAAAATGCATAATGTCTTTTGGCTGCATTGCATTCTGGTCTATTGAGGCTACTGTCTGTGGAGAAATCTGTATCTCTTCCTCTTCTACAACGGATTTCTTCCTGTTTGATTGTTGAACATCGGTGCAAAATGGCGAATCTAGAAAGAAGCCCTTGCTCTTTGATTCTGAGGGACTGACACCAAAGCGTTTACCATTGATGTTTTAGAGAACTAAAAACTTTTCTCCATTGTAGCTTCTGGAAATATCACCATGATTCCATCTACATTTTGGTCTGTTATCCATGGGGGAATAAGAAAAATACACCACCAAACAACAAAGTAAACCCAGGAATGCAAGATCACCAATAGCTGTGTTTTAAGTAGCCCGGTATTCTAGGGTGGATTTTTCCTTTAACGCTCAAGTATGCTACACAAAAATGATTTATTGATATTTTTTTTTAGAAAAATCTCTTTTATCAATCTGCTTTGATCACACTTTTTTTCCTTTTCTTCTGTCTTACATGATCATGCTGTAGTCAGAGGAATATTATAAGGGCATTTTGGCCCTGGAATTTGGACTCCTTACTACTAGTTGCTTGCCCAAATTTTGCTACACCATTTTAGGCCAGTTTCTTGTTCTGAGCCACATAAAACAAAAATGAAATGTCTTTGCTTATTATTGATATTGGCACAGGTGAGGTAGAGTGGTGACTTATGATTTGGGGAACTTCAAATTTTTATGTGGGAACAGGGTGGGGATGGGGTGCAATGGGGGAAATTTTAAACTTTGCTATGGCCACTCTTGCAGGGAGGTTATATCAGAAATCAGATTACATCATTCATGTGAATAACTTAAATTAACTTATTAATTATAAGTAACATGTTAAGTAATACCCAAGAGGGAGTCAGGGAGAGGGAAAAATTCACAAGATCATCAATATTGCATTTTTTTTGACTACAGCTATCCCAAGCTTACTTCATGACTAGAGAGGCTGGTAACCTTATAAAGAGAGTAGGACAACTGCAGGACAGAATGGATGTTCAGTGGCAGTTTCTTCTGACGGTTCATTAGTATGTACAGTATTTACTTGATAATAGATGGGAGAATTGTAGGGTTGGAGGGAGGAAACATGAGTAAAAGCTTTGAGTTCATGCTCTGAGGGACTGTTTTAAAATGTGCTCTGTAATCATGTTGCGTATGTACAGGATGTACAGTAAGTGTTGATTTTTCATTCATGAATTTATCATGGAGCATGCTGACCTGAATGCACGAGAGCTATCCGAACCCCTTTGCAAAGAAAGAATCACGAGAATAAGTAAGTCCATTGTCACAATACGATTACATTTTAAAGCTACAGTTGTGGTGTAATATGCTATCTCTCTCTCTAACTGAGTTACAGCCCCTTCAGGTTCCACTGCAATCGGTTGAATTGTAGTTTTGTGAAAATCCAATCAAAATCTAGACTTATAGATCATGCTCGCTGTCTCTTAAAGGAGTATTCCCATGTCATTTAGATTAGCACATTTACTAGTGTCTCCGTCTAGTTTACATTTCCCCCAATCAGTTTGCAATGCATGCCGTATGTAATTCGTTTTTTTTAACATTTACTTGTTTTTCATTAAGATGCCCTACATAAAAATCACAGACCTGACAATAAAGATTGTAAGGCAACATGTTTTTGAGGGACTAGACTTCCATTTCTTCCAGTGGGTGTCAGGTGATTGACAGTAAGCAGAGTGTAACACAATGCAGCTCTGATATGAAAACACTCAACTTTCACACACAATGAAACAATGACAATAAAACAGAAACTTTGACAAAACCAAATTAAGGCTTCATGTTTATTGTGATGGATTATCTAGCTCAGGCGATTTTCTCCTCTATGGAAGTTGTTTTTCATACTGTAGAAGAATTAATGGCGGCAAATGGCTTTTTCAGAAGGTAGAAAATCAAGTCCTGATATCTCCAATTACACTGAGGGCAGACAAACCAGGAATAATGTGAAGAAGAGGGGCAATGTATAGACAATTGGCCCAAACAAAAAACACCAGTGTTATCCTGTAATGCAATGCAAGAAAATGGGTTCTGCAGTTAAGTCCAAAACAGATACATATAGACATTGTAAGCAACATAAAGCTCTATTTTCAGTATAAATATGATGATTTTCCTGGCTGTGGAAAAGAGCACCGTTTAAAAAAAAATGCTTGTTTGCCCCCTACTGTGTATTTCCACTTGATGACGCAGCAGGTTTAACTCCAAAAGGGCACGGCTCCAGGGTTTCGCAGGGGAGATGGCCCCTGAGCTGATTTTAGCCCCGTGTTCTCCCTTGGCAAAGCGCCCCGCTGCCCCGTGATTGAATGCCACTTGACATCTTTTCAATAGGTTCGTCACCTTTTTCCTGTACTCCTGAATATACATCAGGGCAGCCTGTGTCTCAGGAGAGGCGTCGATCCTTCCTGTTCCGTCTATTTCTCTGATACTGTCTTTAAGCCGTAGGGTTCCTCCTTTTTCTTGACAGATGGGAAATGCGTACGGAGAGCTGAACTTGCTCTATAAACCCTCTGGTTATGACAGAAGTAACTTTGTGTATAACATTATAATAGAAACAATCTGGAAACCTCCGAGCACATGACTCTTAAAGTCAGACGATCAGAGTCGCCGGATTGTGTCAGTGGAACCATCTTAATTTTACAGAAATGTAGACAAAATTTTAACAGGCCAAATGGGAGGATTTGAAAGTTTCTATCTGGGCCATTTTCCTGCCGTTGTTCTCTCCCTTGCTGAATCTTGTCTGCTACAGACAGAACTAGTTTCCACACAACTTGCCATTTTATTTGCAGTCGTAAATCATTTTTTCAAAAAAGTAAAGTACTACACGACACAAGAGGATCCAAAGTAAGGATGAGGTCTACCACAGTTTATGAAAGATATAATGCTCCTGTAATGACAGAACAACCACGGGAACCTTTATGTGTGTAGCAAGGTGAAAGATATGGAAAGAAGCTGACTCTGGCTATCAGTGAGCCAATGGCCTTTGACAAAACTAGTTCGGGGATGATGGATCTGGCTAATGAGGTCTGGCTAAGGAAATGACTCACCTTAAAGCCACTAACAGCCTTCAGAAGCCTTCAGAAGCGCTTGAGGCAGCTGATAACTTAGAAGAAAGGTGGGGTCTTTGGACACCAGTGATATTACACAGTAAATGGATTTAATGTCCCTCCCAAGGCTTAAAGAATTGTCAATTAAACATATTAAATATTCCAGTCAAGAACTGCAAATCACCTCCTTTCCATGTTCCTTATGTATTTAGTCATTTCAAAAATTCAAAGTGGATATTAATGATTGTACATTGGCTAGCAATATCGATGTATTTTCTCCATCCAACTGTCAACATTTCATTAAGATCCCCCCCCCCCCACACACACACACATTAGCTAAACAATCTACAGCACATCAATACATAGAAAGGGGCAACAAAACCTTTGCAAAAACAATGATCCACTTTCCCCATTATTCAATAGAGAACAATAGAGATTGCTGTTGCCAAACTACAGCACTACCTGGAGCTGGTAGGTAATAATTCCAACATTTTGCAACATTTTCTTCATCCAACTGTTACAAACATTTTGGTAAGAATCCCCAATCTGAGCTAAACAATCTGCAACACATAACACACCATTACCCAGATAGGGACAACATGTAGTGGTCCACCGTCCCCAATATTGTTATATAACCACAGTTGTTACTGCTGCTGAATCATACGACTATCTGGGACTGTGGACGTCTGACAAGAGGAGGGTGGTGTGTGTGTGTGTGTGTGTGTGTGTGTGTGTGTGTGTAGGCGGGGCCGTAACCTGTATTTACCCTTGGGGAGCCGGACCAGATGTGTGTGAGGTCTCAATTGATTGGGGAGAAGAGGATTCCCCTGCTGACTCTGCACAAGTGTTATAATACACACGTTCTTCAATTAATAAGGTCTCTTCAGAGGGTCGGCTACTCAGGAGTGCAGGGAGCAGGGGGGGGGGAGTAAAAGAGAAAGAGAGAAGCATGGATATAGCAGTGTTTGGGATCATGGCCCACCTGCTCACTGAGAGATGTTATTTCTAAGTATGTCAGTTGCCTTGCCTAGAAGTTGTTAGCGTGTAAAAATATGTAAAAAACACTTACATGTCCCTTTGCTTTTTTTATTTAACCTTAAAGTAATCTATGAACTTTATAGGCCTATATATCAGCAACCACTAGGAATTGCAACAACATCGACAGACCTAATCTCTTCATGTTGGTGTCTTGAAATTCCAGTGAGAGGCGAGTTTTTGTTTCAAAGCAGAGAATGCGAGTTTCGAAAGCCAGAATGATCAACAACCCTCCATCAAACCCCTGCAGATATGTTATGGTCATTTTGTGATGTGGGGCAGTAAAACTCTTCCTCACTGGCTCTTTAAAGTCCCCATGAAATGAACTCCCATTACTTTTACTTCCTGGAAAACACAGTATCTTTCATGGTGACCTCATGCTGCACTAGTAGGGGTAAATATAAATTTCTTATCAATAAAACCATCAGATTTTTGAGCAGTCCCATCCCTCTGCACCCCTCCCATCAAACCAAATTGCCTTTCTCTCCCAGACTGATATTCCATTGACTTTGAATGATCCCTCACTGCATTATGCCCCACCCCAACATCCTGTTTCAATAGGAAACACATCAAATCCAGGAAATAAATATGCATGGGTCTTTAACTGTTGAAGTTGAATTTTATGAAAGTGGCAAAAATTATTATAGTTTTTGGAGTCAAATGGCAAAGTGTGGTACATCTTTCTGAATGTGTTCTCCTCTTATCCGTGAGGACAGAAGTAGGTCTCCACAGGACCGAGGACAAAACTTGACATTATGAGCCAAACCAATGACATGTGAACACACAGCAACAACTCCACCAAAGCTGATTATTAATAAATCCTGGACCACTCTTCTGGTTGTACCCCCCCCCCCCCCCCCCCCTTGACTTAAAGAAAGAACAACCTAACCTTATGTAAAAACAGGCTGATGTTGAGAGTACTTGCTCAGCAACGATACAGAACAGAACATCCAGCTCTGTGCCATTACAGAGGATGTCATTGTGACAGTTTTTTACCACCAAATTACTTTTCCACCACTTACTGAAACTCAGATTGAAGTCTTCTCCCCAGGAAAGTCATATGTCAGCCAACAAAGGCTAACCTTAACAAGCTGGAGGCTATTCCAGGCCATTCTGCATTGCTTATTATGAAACAATACGCAGACTGGAGAATACTCCGGGAGTTGTTGCTGAAGTCAGTGTGACCACTAAGTTTCTTGATCACAGCTCTCCTCTCTTCTCCTCTGCTCTCCTCCTCGTCCAATTCGCAGAGTATCTTATGCCCTTTTGTCCCCTGCGGCCTTCTGCATAGCTCATTTATGAAGTCTGGAAATATCTGCCAACTCGGCTATCCCACCAACCTCTCCCTAAAATAACCGTGGAGGGAAGCGTGGAGGGGCCTCGCTTCGTCGTGCAGCAACAAAACCAGGTCATGTCTGTCCTCTTTAGACGAAGACCGGGCGATTCAGAACCCAGGGGTGGCTGTCAACAATAAGCCTGGTCAAGTAGACAGACAATGTTTGCCGATTGAAAGATGCCCTTTAACGGTGTTCCTGACATTCAAATGAAGAAATTGAAGGAGGAGAGAAAATTAATATGGCAGTGAAGACAAATGGAGGGTAAAAAAAGTCTGAGGGAATGGGAATTGGGGATGGCAGAGAAATAAAAAAAAAGAAAGTAATTTAGAGAGGGCAGAAGAAAGTGAAGTCAAATTTTCTTCTTTGCTACAGGCAGAAGAGACCATGAACGTTCTGATAATCCCAATCACGCAAGCCTTTTTCTTTGTGATTTATTTTGGAATATTATCAGGGAGGCCACGTTGTACTTATTGGTAGTTAGACACCCTTCCTTCAAATAGTCCTCAGAGTGACCTGCTTGCATTTTCCGCTCATTCGGACCTGCTATCAAAACCACGCACTGTGCATTAGCCCAATACAACCTGAACATTGTCATTCAGATTTGTTGCATGCTTAATCTGCAAGGAAAACAAATCACTCTCAGCATCCTTTCCTTTTCAAGCCTGTATGGGTCCTTTTGCTTATTCATGCCAGTCTGTCACTGCAGGGGAACGCAGTTACACAGCGTGAAACAGTCTAGGAAATGAAACATATTGTGTTCCACATCGCTAATTGCCATCTCCACTGAGCATCACCTGGAAGTTTTCACGCTGGATACGTTTACATGCATGGAGTAACCCGGCTATTGGCCGTACTCCAGTTAAGGTCTTATTCGGGTTAAGCTGTTTACATGCACCTTTGACACGCTTTGATTGAGGATCACTGTTCCCATGAATAAACCAGATAGCAGAATATTCCTGTGCTGTTCCACTCAAAGATAGAACGATCCACCGGTAAAAAAAACAAAAACAATGATAAGATACTTCTAGTCCAGGGGAAAGAAAGGGTGATCCCAACAGTAATTGTAATAGTAAACGCTGCTTGTTGCCATGTTTTTTTGTTAACACTTATAACACTGTGTGAGTCTGAGTTTGCGAAGATGGCGAAAACCAAAGTGAAGGAGTAAGATCATTTCATGCCACAGTAACCCATTTAGTAAGGCAGGTATCTTAATCGGGTTAAGTATGAGGTTATTGTAATCCGGTAATAATGTTTACATGTGTTGATTCAAAACCAGATACGTAATCAGCAACACTCACTCTGGCAACTCAGTTTAGGCAAAAGTTTGACTATTCAAAGATATTCCCGTGTTTTGTAGTGTCCCTGTTTGTTCAAGTTCAAATTCAAGTTCAATTCAAGACTTTGAGCTTAACGGGTTTGGGGAAATATGTCTTGTTTAATGGAAGATCTGGCTGGTTTCTTTTATTCTTTGATTTATCATTTTGATTCTATATTATTGTATTTTATTTGTATGTCCTCTGTTGCAAGTCAGCAGAGCTTAGCTAAACAGACCTGATGTCAGTGGATTTTCCCTGTATAAACAAAGGTACCAAAAAAATCTGAAACATTTAATCAACATAAAGTTGACACTTGTACTTAATTCCTGAATAATGCCCCCAAAAAAACAAATGGCAATGTTTGAGAGCCTTTTGCACACAGCAATCAAGCCTCTCCAAATATTTGTCTACATAATACAAAATGACACTTGAACACAAGGGAGCAAGGCAGCGAGACTGCTGACAATTCTTGGAATGTCATCACAACATTGAGTTATATGACTGTAAATTGTTTAATCAAAGTGGTGTGAAGTCTTTGTCTCCATACTCTTTAGGAGTAACAATGACCATTTTGCTTTCTAAATGCTCTCTAACAGTGTGTTCAGACTGCCAATCAACTCAATCAACAACTCACCATAAAGTCCATTGTGTCTCTACTGAGCTGATCAACCTGACTTAAAGTTCAGCTTTGGTCAGTCATTGACTACGTTTACATGGACTGCAATAATCTGACTATTGACCTTATTCTAAATAAGACAATATTTTGATTAAGGTGTTTACATGAGTTGCTTATAGAATATTCCATTCATATTCCCGTTTACATGCTACAGAGCATAGTCCGATGAATGACTGGAGACGCACAGCCACATTACGTCCTTACGTCCTGCATCAAAGTTTCCCTCCGGAATGTAACCTGAAACCCTTTCTGTCATGTTGCTACCGTGGTAGGGACAAAATGTTGGGACTTCTTTTTACCGGTGGCAGTCATCTTTTCTTCTGTTAAGTTGCACAACACTCACTGGAAGCTGGAGCATGCGTCGTCAAGCAGTTGGATTGCCGTACGTGTCGCAAAATGCTGCGAAAACTCTGATAGGACGTCATAGTGCGATTAAGGTGTATACATCTATCTACAATGCACTTCAATAATGCGACTAAGATGGGAATACTCCACATGTCTTAATACGACTATTGCTTACTCCGACTATGACCTTATTCGGGTTAAGGTAATCAGAAAATGCTGTTTACATGGCAGTGTCTTATTCAGAGTATTGTTGTAATCGGGTTAAAATCGGTTTATTGCTGTCCATGTAAATGTAGTCAATGAGCATGTTTACATGGGCAGCAATATTCCGAAATTAACCCAATTAAGACAATACTCTGAATAAGACACTGCCATGTAAACAGCATTTTCTGATTACCTTAACCCGAGTAAACTCATAATAGGAGTAAGTATAATCACATTAAGACATGAGTATTTTAATTGCATTATTGAAGGCATTTTAGACATATACACTTTTAGACGTATCCAATCAATCCAACTATGACTCTCTAACTCTCTAACTTTGGGCCTTCTTCAATTTTAGTGCTTCAAATGCGCAATTCTTCCTCTACCACCTTCTCCTTCCCACATCCATCCATGTATGTCTGCATATGACATGCCAGGTAATAGCCAATCAGAGAGCTTCTTACATCCCATGGCTAATTTGCATTGTTTTACCTTGTTTTACCAGCGCAAGGCCCAAAGTGTCACGGAAAGGCTAAATGGAGAGGCTAAAAGGAGAAGCTAAATGACTAAGCAAATCGAATAGCTAATAGGAAAAGGAAAAGCAGCGGGGAAATGCAAATGGGAAAGGAAATTGCCCTTTTAAATGCCTGATTAAAATTTGTATTCTTAATTCAATTTGTGAATCCAGTTATTTATTTGTCTTTTTAAACTGCATTTTCAAATAGATTTTTAAATTTCATTATTTATTTATGAATTCATTCATGTATTTTTAAATGATGTACTTGACTGTTTTATGGTTGTTTTTGTAAATCCTACTATAAAATGAGGAAAACTCTGTCCGTCTGTCTGCATCCATTTTGCTCCTCAATGGGTTGGCCAATCAATCTGAAACTGCACATGGGCACTGAGCATTGGCATAGGCAGGGAAGGTGATTTTTCCATTTTTCCCAAATTTACTCTGTTTATGCGCATTTTTGGCAAGTCTGCGTGGAGTTGTGGCGTGCGCATCCCCTGAAGTCAGCACGTAGTTGTGGAGCGCGCATCCCCGGGTATGGACTAGTCCCTTTTTAATTTGAACTATTTATTGATGGATTCATATTTCATTTGTAAATTATTTTTATAATTCCTTTTTTTATTGCCCATTAAAATATCAAATAATGAATTACTTTGTAATTTAGTCTATTTATTATTTATTCAGTTAATTTGTAAACACATTTACTAATGCCTATTTTTATTGTACAATTAGTTATTAATTAATGAGATGCTTTATTACTATTTCCGTGACACTTGTGGTCCTCCAGAGGCAGAGGTTTGCGCTCTCCAAGTGCCTTCCAATATATATATATATATATATATATGTGTATATATATCTTTAGCTTAATTTACCTATTCTATTCCATTCCATTCCATCCCATTCTATCTGTCAGGTAAACCATGCTAAGGTTTGGGCAGGTTACATGTTGTTTGGAAAGGCTCACCATTGACTCCTTGATGCCTGTTACATTTTATGTCTGCGGATGAAAACAATTTCATTCCTGATGTGTACAACATTGGGAGTGTTTTTTGATGTCAGACATTGTGGTTTATACATTGATTAATAATGGATGCCAAGGACAGTCAGGAGGTTTTGATCTCTCATTCCTCTCTTTCTCTCTCTCTGTGTATGTGTGTGTGTGTGTGTGTGTGTGTGTGTGTTGAGAGAAAGAAAGTAATGAAAAAAACTAAGAAAGATAAAAAGTTCTGTCATAGTATTCTTGGAAAAGCAGCATATTCCATCCTACATTGTCACTTTTTATATGGTGAATTAATAATCGAAAAAACATTATTTTCCTATCATGACTGATCCCCAACAGAGCTGCATATAACTGTGCACTTTTCGTTGGCTCTTAATTTCTTTTAATGAATAATTAAACCGGCCCTGAATCAATGTTTTCCCTGGGAGAGTGCATGAATGCTAAATAACCTTAAATACTTTTTTGCACAGCTGAAATTTGGTGGTAAATTGAATAATTGTCACAAACAAACATCTCCGTTCCCAACCGCGTGATGTTTAAATCATATAATTTGCATTTTTGTGTGTGTTTGTCTGTGTCAGACTGGCGACCTGTCCTGCGTGTTTCCCTGTCTTCCACTCCAATGCATGCTGGGATAGACTGAAGCCCACGCCCCCCACCCCCGTGATCCTGAATAGGAATTAGTGGGTATTGAAAATGAATGAACAAATGAATGAATGAGCGGAGCTGCCATGATGCATTACAAACTTCAGAGAAATCTGACAATACATTTATATTGTATCATATTGTATACAGTACACTGGCTTACTTCTTTTCCTGTTTTATAAATGCCATTATAATGTTGATGCATATGTTGACAATGATAACTTACAAATGAATTCTACATTATTCCAAAGAAAAGAAGTGTAGGTGTCCATGCTTTTGATGACACTTTTACAAAGATAAGAACATCAAACCAGACAGCAAAATGATCCATCTCAGAAAAAAATATATTCAATTACTTTTCTAATTAAATGATTCACCGCAGCCTATTCAACAGCAAGTGTCAGCTGCAGTGATGAAATGCACGTCTGGTTTAAATGTCAAGCTCATCTGCGGTCTGTGTGCATCACAGAGATCCTGGCTACCAGCACTTCTAATCCTTGTCTTAACCAAAGCAGACAATAACTATGACGGGAGTGTGGGCAGAAGGTAAATGTTTGGCACGTCGTTTTCTTACATCTTACATGGCTTGATGAGACTCGCATGCCAAAGACGACCCCCCCCAGAACAAAGGCACGTTTCCGCAGTCATTAACAAAACATGGACCCGGAGATTTGAGCAGCTCTTCCTGGGGTCGGACGAGGAGACATCTCCTCCTATTCCTGTCACTCACGCGGGGCTCCAGACAGACCTCTCGGATGCTTTCACCAGTGAAGAGCACACATAACAGATTTCCGTGACACTCCTACGGGGGATACTCCGGCACTTGGAAGGATTATCTTTTTAAAGGGAATTAACCAGGCTTCAGCGACTGAGCGAGAGGGATTAAGGAAGAACACTAAAGCTAACGATATCTTGTGTCTCCATAATGTCTTTATTCAAACTTTATCACTATCTTCGCTTTCTGAGAGTGCTGTATGAGAGGAAATTTGACTTGATGGCATTGAATAGACCTGATTTGTCACACGGGTGCAATGTACATGACTTCTAAATGGGCATTGGTATGCATTTTTCTCACTTTTGCCAAAACACATTTTCTATAATCCCACACAAATATGGATACATTTTCCTGGATGAATTTCTGAATAAGCTTCACTGCTGGCAGATCTGAAGGGCCTTGGACAAAGCCGGGGGGGTTGGAGGGGTAATTTGGGAGTACATTTTTGACATCACTCAATGAAGTAGTGCACAGTGAGCAGATGCTGAACCAAAATGAGTTGATGAGGCTAGTGCTGCTGGCTGCAATTACATGTCAACATTCCCTGATTATGTTCTCAGACAGAGAAGATGACCTGCTACGGAGGAGAGTGAGAAAACTGTGAGGACACTCATCCAACTCCCACCCTCCCTTCAACGGACAATCACAACAGGGGGTTGATACAGAGTCGCAGACACCAAAAAACATCAGACTTTTTTTTTTTTTTCTCCCAACTCCTCATAAAAAAAAAAACTATCTTCCCAGAAGCAAAAACAAAGCAGTTGAGATCACGTTGGCCAAAGGCACAGACAAATAAACAACATCATCCTCAGATAAATCTCCCCAACGTTACAAATGTCTTTAGGATTGCTTAATGGCCAGTGCCACTTTTGCTAATGGAGTGAATTCAAATGAATGCAAGCTTTCTAATTGAGAATTGATTGTCTGGTCATTAGGCGGGATGTAACAAAGGGTGAGTCTCCAGCATCCTACTCAAGGCACTATTATTAAACACATGCTGTCATTCCCAAGGGAGGCTAGCTCGCCCGTCTCCTGACAACCCATGAACTGCCGGCCAGACTGACAACTCATTTGAACAGACTTTGACTTCTAACCCAAACCACTTGATGCACCCTATTCATCCCTTTATGACTAACTGAACTCCCATTTGTCTGCCTTGATACCTGCCTGTCAGCTTGTGTGTGCCGTTAACTGCCTTAGTCAAGACAGACAGACACGTATGAATCAAGAGCACCGACGACTGCACCGACAATTAAAACGGCCTCGTCTTGCTGCAAAGACTCACCTTCCTCCTCGACGACGGCAGACTCCTGGCATTGATAATTGGACTTAAGGTTCCCTCCTATTATGTGCTTGTCGAACAACAATCTAACACTTTGCCATCTGTTTGTGTTAGCGTTAATCATATCCATTCTCCTGCGTTATTGTTCCAGATGGCTTCTATAATTGCGTTGTTTCTTCTGCAGATGTTTTATGGGATGGTTTAGGAGCACAGCCAGCTCTGGGTTGATAAAGCACTGGAACGGTTAATGGGAAAATAACCGTTTTCACAGGCAGGTTCCAAGTTTTTGTCACTAGTCACACAAACAGTGTAATTGTCACTAATGGGCCACAGTAACCATCGGACGATTGGGGGCCATATTAGCATAGTTCTGCAAACGGAGGAGGAATCCAAATTTAGACGGTGGTAGTGGCTGGAACCACCATGGTGTGAAAAAATGAATCTCTTGGCATTCGGTGTGTAGCACGAAAAAGCGTGTTCCAAATGTACATTATGCAGGGATTTCTCATTATTTTGGAAAGAGTGAGTGAAAGCATATACTACAGCCGCAGCAATTGCAGCTGTAACAATAGCAGCAGGAGTTTCAGTTCCAGGGATTAAGTTCTTGTAGAGGTTCTCTTGCTGCTCTGTTTGTTTTACAGTATATCAAGTAGCTGGAAATATCCAGAGTATACTAACTGAAACTGTCTCAGTCTTATGAAGGCAGTAACCTTCCAACAGTTGCAATATTTTGTAACAGATTTGCCATTAATTTGAAATGTCACATAACCTTTAAGACTTATGAGTAAAATACGAGACAGTGGCAGTATAGGCTGCTTCCTCTGTGGGAAGCTGAAACAAAGCCTATTTTCCCTAATCGGCTGTGTGAGCACAACACCGCTGATTCAATCTGAATTTGACAAATGTTGCTGACTAGAGGAGGACAGCTCTGGCATCCTACATGGCAATTTTGAAAACTGCCTCATTTTCCTGCGCCATTGTCTGCATAGCAATACTGTCTGCGATGAACTGGAATCACATTATTGTGCAGATACCTAGGCATCAGCTGTGCTGTTTAAGACAGCGCCAGGGGAAATGAGGGTCACCAGACTCCCCCGAGCTCTGATTCATCTACTCAGACAAGGGCAAAGGTCACATCATGATTCTAGCTCATCAGCCGAGCTTCCCCAACAGCCAATCAGTAAGAATCATTTCAGGAAAAGGTGTGGAACAGGTGTTTGTGGGTGTAGGTAGGCATGTGGAATATCAATTACCACTTTGAAATCTAAAGTGCATATTAGGCTTGCTATTCATTATTCATAATATATAATAATTAATTATTTTTGTTGAGTAAATCCTGTCACGCATGTCAAGCAGGCCTCGTTTGAGAAGCAGAGTTCACTATCAGCTAAAAATACTTAAAGAGAAACACTGTGAATGACTAACAGCAGTGGATTTATTATAAAAGTTGATTACCTCAAGGAAAAAATTGTTTTGTTTTCTACATTTCTCCACATCCTTTCTTTTCCGTGGACGAGTATTGCTATCTCCACTAAAAGTTTTCATTCAGCACATTTCTCTACATACTTCTCATTATTTAATGACAATGGAATTGCAGCTATTATTGTCCCATTAAAATACCAGGCAGTGACAAAAGAAAGTGGCAATACAATACTAATCTTACAATAAAAAAGCGTAGCAGGCCATCTCTTGTTAGGAATCTCATTTCCTTTGTGCTCTCTGAATCAACTCCCAAATCTATTTAATTGAATCATGTATAATTCAAAACCTCGCAGCCCCCACGTATTTGCGTGAGGCACAATTGCTGTAGTCGGCATTACATACAAAGGCGAGTGTAAATGCCCATGTAGCAGATACAGTTTTCATTACATTACTAATGAGGCTGCGAATGTCTCCAGGATGAATGAAGCTGACAGTGAGGAGGCAGCAGCAGGGTAGCAGATTGGAAACTCACATTACTGTTGGTGCAAACTGTACACACACAAATGTGTACATTTATGAATGTGTGCACACACCATGCAGGAAAGGACACACACACACACACACAAAAACGCAAACAGACACTCAGACACAGACTTATATTCATAGTATTCTGTTACATCACCACACGGCCATGTTGGTAGGAAAATAACAGGTGATTGTAATAAATTAACAGGTGATTACAATCAAATGACAAATACAGTGAATGAGCTGTGTGTATTGTAAAGTGCCATATTGGTAGGAAATGCATGTGACATCATGGGAATACTATGAATAGGCTAATGATAGATTTGCTTGATTGGTTGAATGAATCACTCCAAATGTGACTTAGGATGGCTGTAATAAATTGAAGTAAAATCATTGATCTATAAGAGCTTTTAGCGTACATAAGAACAACTAAGGTATTTTTTTTCTTATTTCTACAGTGATATTTACTATTTAGTATACTCAGTGACGATTTCACACAAGAAAGGCAGTACTTTAAGCTCCCATGACCTCACATGCCAAGGTTTCAGACCTTAACATGTAACATGGCAGAATCCTCTGGGGGCAAAAAGGCATTGAGTAATAGCCAGAATCGCCGTGCGTGAGATGCAATAAAACACGGGGCGATCAGAGCGGGTTGAGGAAGGACAGTAAAATGAAGCATCGCAATGACATTATGAAGAGCTGGGAATCTGCAATGGTTCAGGGCGCATGAAATGGAAAATCACTAATCATTGGCATCATAATAGCCCCCCAGAGAAGGAGTTTTGTCTCCATTTGGAGCATAGCTGGCGATTTAGGAGAAATACAAATTCATACAATCTGTTATATAGTATATATAAGGTACTCAGTGCAAATATAGGGCAGAGGGAGTGGGAGGAAACCCAAGGACTGAGCATTTTATGGTGCTTTCGCCCTCTCAAAAAATTTGGAGCCAAAGACAGACTCTAATCTATTATACATGCCATTATGATTAGAGACAGTATAGTTTGGAGATATCACATATTTTTCAGCGTAGCGTTTCAGTGCAGTGTTGCCTAAAGGGCATTTTTTTCCCCAGTCTTTCCCTTAAAAATCAAAGATTGTTACCTTGGTGCTATTTTGTTGGATTACTCCTGAATCAGCTTTTTTGTTTCAACAGCTACAACAACCTGCTGTATTTGCCTTTTTCCACCAATCAGATGAAACAGTGAAACATGCTTACGGTACCGCTTTTAAATCACTTTATCGTACAATACATTGAGAAATGTCAATACAATTGTTGTCAAAGTAATGTAGTTACATGCTTTTTGGCCTGGAAACAAGTGAAAACAAACTAACTCCAGGGGCTTGAATGAAAGATGTGCGATGTTTTGAGGGATTTTTGTTGCTGTTTGTGTTGGTGCTGTTCAGTCATCCGAGGGAACATTAATTTTGACTGACGCTGGTTCAGGAGGTGAACCTTCTCACTCCTTCTGATTCCATCACATTAGGCCGCTGCGATGTCAAGGTCAGTGCCTGGAAACTGCAATGCAACAACCACAGTTTGACAATAAATGCCCACAATATTTGCCATATATTTCCCGGAGGTACAGATGCTCACAATTATTTCATGAATTATTAATATAAATTAGAAATCAGTCAGTGTGATTTAAGGTTAGCTATGTCCTTTCCGGATAAGCAATAAGCCATTATGTGTGCAAAATGACATCAGTGTCTTGGGGACATCCTACAGACAAATTAAACTGTCTAATAGCAATGATGAACCAAGATAAACACCTTCTACAGCCTAGACTACAGACAGATTTGCTTGATTGGTTGAATGAATCATTCCAAATGTGACTGAGGATGGCTGTAATATGTTCAAGTGCAGTCATTGACCTATAAGAGCTTTTTGCGTACAAAAGAACAACGGAGGCTGTTTTTTTTTCTTCTTATTTCTACAGTTTTTACTATGTCCTAGCACTTTTTTACAAAGCAGTATGGACTTTATTGAATGTTGTTAAACAGCTAAATAGAAGTGGTTCAGGTTCAGGTTCCTGTAAGAAAAAAAAAAGGATTTATGTCCTGTTGATTCTCCATACATTTGCTGGGGCAAAGACAATCTGATTGGTATCGACAAGGTGGGAGAGGCCAACTGTTTTAATGATAGAATATGGATTTTTCAAAATGAGTTCACGTAAATCAGTACAATGTGTCAATGGCTAACATGTCCCTAACTATGAGAATATTCCCTGTATCAGCTAAAAGTGTGGAGGTAGTAACAGCTTTGCAGTGTCGACAGCCCAGGATGCAATGGGGCACTTATTCACACACTGAGAGTCATTCTGCACAGTAAGAGGCAATTGCAGAAAACAGTGAATGTTTTGTATGTGAGGCGGCTAGTACAGTATATTGAAAAGCTATTTCTGCAGGTATCAGAGGTAAACATTAAAATTGTTTGTTTCCACTTTATCACATAGTGTATTTGCAATATTCTTTGCATTCAAGTCCTTCAGCCCTTTGTCATCATAACAACCTCTTCGACCTCTCTTGTCAGTCGCTGCACTGTAACTATGTAACACAGATTTTGCTGATGCTTCGATGGCAAAAAACCAGCAGACCTTGACATTTGTTCGATCCTTCTCCTATATGCCGCAGTGTTTGATATAGGTCCCTATGTTATATTTAAAAAGCATATGCATATTCATACAGAAATAGATGGAAATACAAAGAGAGTCAACTGTCCGAGAAGTTGAAATGTTGGTAGGTTTCTAAATGAGCTTATTAGCAGCGGGATCATTAGCGTACACAAACACGGGGCCTTATTATAAGGCAGCTGGACCACTCTGAAAAAGTGTGAGACTTGGTCTGACCTCATTAGTGGGAGCATATGGAGGTAAAC
Source organism: Centroberyx affinis (assembly GCF_046629955.1). Taxonomy (NCBI): domain Eukaryota; kingdom Metazoa; phylum Chordata; class Actinopteri; order Beryciformes; family Berycidae; genus Centroberyx; species Centroberyx affinis. The sequence goes on from NW_027279110.1 coordinate 100,721, forward strand.
CTGCGTACCAGTGCAGTTATCCAAATTCCAGTGTGAATATCCAGCGTGATCGCCATACTATGAGCTTAAATCTGGGTGCAGTCTAATGAATATGCATTACTAAAGTAAGTGTGGAAGTAACTCTAATTTGCTTATGTACTTAACTTAGGATTTGTCCTAACATAAATTAACAGTCAAGGGACACAGGAATATTTGTCACATATAATTTCTGGACGCTCTATGTTTGATCCTTGTACTCCTTAATATTGGTTGTTTGTAATGTCGGCAATCTAGGAATTTAAGTTTATTTTATTGTCGTCACTATTGTTGTTGTCACTCTGGATAAGTGTCAGCTAAGTGCTTAAAATGTACATGGAATTGCATAGTAGGTGGACCCATTTACTGCAAACCTTTTGCTCACAAAGGCAGAATCAGATTCAATTTAATCACCAAAATAGTGAAGATACAGGCAATTGTTTAGGTGACATCAGTGCAGAGGAATAGCAACAACTTGCAGTGTTTCGCGGAACATGCTGACACACATGATAAAGGTGATAAAGGTCAACAGAGCCTCTCATACAGGGCAAAGGGACAGCGCAGGGCATACTATACTGTAGAGATTAGATGATACATGTGGGACGTTTTGCACTGCTCACCATATCACTGAAGTAAAATAAAAAAGAAAGTTACTTAAGTTATTTAAGGGTGTCCAGTCCGAACTGTAATTCCAATCCCGTGATCCTTATGGGGTGCTGTTAGTTAGCGGTATTACCGTCGGCTTAGCTCTGACAGGAACCAGAAGAATGACATACAGGAAATAAGCCTCGGAGTAAAGGCAGGTCGTCTGGGAAACGAGATGGAACTGCCATTACTACCTGCAGCGCTAAACTGGCAGACATTTTCAGAGCTATCATTGCCGGGGTGCATAGCCTGCAGAATATGGCACTCGGTGCTTCGATGTCAGGGATTTGCAGAAGGGCTTTGATGATGCCCAGGGCTACTGTGCTGTCAAGAGCCCCAGGGGAGCCAGACCGAGGTGGGAAGCTTTCACGAGGTCCGAAAATTGCAGGGGGAACTACTTTCAAGGTCCCTAAAAAATCTGGTGGGGGGGAGGGGTGGTGGGGTGGAGCAGAGGTCATTATGTTCTGCTACAAGTGTGACTTAGAATTCATTTTTAAGCAGACAGTGGCTTTAGTGCATTTTCTTATTAATTGCACTGCAAAAAAAACGTCCACCTTAACAAGTCATTTAGTCTCATATTCAGCATTCAATATTCGGTGAGATAACTCCACTTGTTTCCAGTGCAGTTTCACTTGTTTCAGGAATTGTCTAGAATTGAGTGTCAATATCTTGAAACAAATCAGGCAGAATATGAATAAAAAGGCAGAATATGACACTTGACTCTAAAAGAAGCAAGTTGATTTGCATTGGAAACAAGTGAAATTACCTAACCCCATTGGCAGATTTTTTTTTCACTTATTCCAAGAACATTTTAGGACTCAATAGGCTAAATGACTTGTGAATGAATGTGTGATTCTGTTGTGTTTGGAACTTCACTTTGCCTTTGGGAAAATATACACAAATAAAATACACACAGCTGGATCTCTTCCAGATTGTAATGCAGTATGATATGGATCATAACTATGAATCAGAAGATACATGGTGTAACAGGTCCATCAATATCAACGTCTCTCTCTCTCTCTCTCTCATTCACTTCTTTGCTGACATACACCGTAGCTCATATGTGGAGCTAATCATTTCCAAGGCCATGATTTATAGGCCCCTTTTGCTAATAAAGACTGAGTAACAAGCTGTCAATGAGAGCCCAAGGTTATTTATGTCCCCTGCTACAGCAATGTTTCCTCTTCATCGGGACAATAAGACCTTCTTGCCAATGTTATTTGAATCCCTGAAGCAAGCATTTGCTCGCGGTATTCACAGCATGACAGGCCTTTGCTTGGTGAGATAAGGATGACTAATTTTCATGTCTTATACACCATTAAAAGGAATAACCATTAGAAAGACCACATGTTTAGAAAGTGGTCTCAAAGAGGGAAGGCACAGTTTGACGGTGCTGAGTACTGACCAGACCAGTCAAAAGACATTTCTTTTGAAATCTGTGTTGCGATTATTACACACTGAATCACAATCAGTGTTAATTGCCTCATATCGGAAGCCACTTTGTAAAAGCTGATGGAAAATCAAATGAATTGCTTGTGTGAAAGTTTTCACATTTGTTGCTCCCTGCGGTCAGCTGGATTCCCCTCCTCCGTACCACAGCGGCGCTTTCACTTTTAATGAGGGAACAAAGCGCTTGCTGTGGGGATCAATGCACTTGTCATTCACAACTATGTTCAGTTCAGTAGAAAGGTCATGAAGCCCCAAAACGTCGATTCCCCATATAAAGAATGCAAAACCCCCAAGAGCAAGCCTGCGAATATCATACCGTGCATAAGTCCGGTCCAAGCCCCTCTGAAGTTTAAAGTTGGCTTGCCTCCCTTCCTTGACGCTTGCAGATTATGCATGCAGAATATGTTATGTCACTTGTGCCGTTTTCAGCTGGATACAACTTTGATATTCATTACTTGTCATCCTTATGATTCCAATGGACGTGGTTAATAATAAAAAGGGTTGCTGTGGAAACGCGACCAAACAGTTTCGTGCCATTTAACAGCATATGAGATTTATTAGTATAATGAACCCTAATGGCATGAATTCAATATTAGCATTCATCTTTCATTAAGTTATAGCTATGCTAAATGGACTAGCTTGGGGCAGTTGAGAAATTCAACTAGAGCTGCATTGTATTATTGTAATTAAATGCATTTCCATAAGGCATGGGACTCATTTCTTCATGATTGCAAAAGATTAATCATGGGTTATATGTATGGTCATGCAGCAGGGGTCAAAGCCTCTGTGCACGGTTCAGGGGACGCATATCTTTAAGACCAGCGAAATATAACAAACTCAAATTGTCGGTGTTACACAGAGAAAGCCCAGGGTTTAGGCTGCAGCTGAAAGGGATGGACAGATGGATATGTTTCATACAGCCGCTTAATAAAAACAGGATCTGCTCAGTTTATGTACAGTCAGTCCCAGCACTGCGTTCCCCCGCATTTCCACACCACAGGCAAAGTCATACAAACATGTGGCAAGGCCAGGCTATTCCAGGAGCTCTCCCAGATTACTCTCTAATTCCTCAATTTTCATGCCGTCAAGAAAGCGTTGTATTGAAATCTACATCCATTTTTTTCCCTCTATAGAATATAATAGTGAAAGACTTCGGCGGTGGCCATTATTCATCCATAAGATAAACATTAGACTAGTGCAATCAAAGATAACAGTGAAAAGATTTAGATCTAACTCAGTCGGTGGGCAGATAAAGGAGAACACTCGCAGCTTCCTGCTCTGAATTCAATTATATTCATGCCTGTGTGTGTGTGTGTGTGTGTGTGTGTGTGTGTGTGTGTGTGGGTGTGTGTGTGTGTGTGTGTGTGTGTGTGTGTGTCGGGGGGTGGCGGGGACTTGGGAAGAATGGGAGACATGGTGAAGAGAAAGAGAGATAGAGGGAGAAGAGAGGATGCAGAGATCAACCGACGGGAAATATGTGTGACTAGAGGGAACATGACAGGAGAGAACAGTAACATGTAACTCGCTAATAATTATCTAATACTAATAATAGTTGGAGTCAAAGAGTCAGAGTGCAACATCTCCTCCAAGTCAAAACAGTTATGGTATTAGGAATCATTTTGCACAACAAAGTGGTGAGACATGATCATATTCTGTCACATCTGTCCAAACATTTAACACAGGTTTTAATCACAAGGAATGCTAATTAAATAATTTTACCAAAATAGCAAGCATCCTGTGCATAAAGACACTTAGATTTGTGTTTGCTGACCTGAAATGTATCTATTTTATTTTTTGGATGGAGCCAGAGGATCACTCATTGTCTTTGAAAAAGTAATATTTTTGAGTTCATCTAATAACATTTTGTGTGTAGATGTAGAAATGCAAAACCCTAATGAATGTAGTATTATTTTGGGTGAAAAGCTGGTGTCGAGTTAGATGACTTATTGGATGACTGCTATATAATAGGACTTTACATTAAGCTTTGTTTTCTGAACTAAAAAAAAAAACATTCATAACAGTAACAGCCTAACTGATTTTGACTTTGAAGATATTCATAGTGTGACACATCTGCCATGCCAAATATGTTTGATATTTCAAACTGATGGTGCAACTACAGACGAAACGCTTTCATACAATCTGTTCAATTGTGACACAAAAATAACAAGGCTGTGTGAGTGTATTATCTAATTAACAAATCAAAGTGTCAAATCAACTTTGGCATTAGAAACACCACTCCGAGTCATATCTCATCATCATAGAACGGGCCACAACATGCCCCATGGAAGAGAGCAACTTTGCTGCCGCTTTATTAATATGATATCATCTATGTACTCTGATTAGACTAATGTAATCAGGATTTGATTAAGAAGAGCCCTAACCGCAGCCAGACTCCTTATTAACAAGGCGTTAAATAAACATGAACATGAATGTCATACTATTAATACCATTATATCGCTGTGATTTACCAAGACATCAAGGAAAAAAGCAAACATAGTTTTCAACAGCTCTCTATTCAAATCACATCATAAATGCTAAGTCTTTTTCCAAGAGGGAGAATTGCATAATGTGCTTCCACTAGGATGTTACACATCGTGCCATTGTCCAGGATACTAGCGGACCATGAAATTAATACACCGTGATAAATTATTCATTATTCTAGCCCCTTTTTATCCATTACATCTCAAAGGAATCCTTGAGTGCATTCATGTTGACAATGCAGAGCCGGACGCTGCATGGCGGCGCTCGTTTGTTTTACTTTGAACATGAGCGTTAACAAGCTGAACGAGACGTGTTAGATTAATTATGCTGTAGAGCAAATGACCCCCAGGGCTGCCTGTGCCATATCATACCTTTTGCTGTATCCCGAGGCCTTGAGATCCCAGCTCCCTCCTCACCTGAGAAGGACATGCCCGTAATATATACACCCTCAGGGCGTCTTTACTTCATCTCTCATTTTTGAGCACAGGCTTTCTTTTAATGTCAAAACACAAAGCCCATAAAAGTGTGTGGGGTCACATCATTGATGTCTTTTGATTTTATGGAAGCCAGTAGAGTTGTGCAGCTAATGCATAACTTACAACATCAGTTAATGTGAAAACTGGATATAAACCTCAAAGTCACAAAGAAAACATTTCGGTGTCTTGCTCATGAAAGACATGCGGCATTCAAGGATTCAAGACGTCTGGCCCTAGGTTTGTTCTCAAGAATAGAGGAAGTATAGAGAGAAAGAGAAAAATACTTTAATTGGCTACTTTGTCGAATATCCGTCCACTTTTAATTCTCCAAATGATCCAGATTTTATATGCTGTTGAATCACATATGTTATTAATTGCATGAAGACCTCAACTGGAGAAATGATCAAACAGAATAGACTTAAGACATTTCATACAAAGACATCACAAGCAAGAAAACTTTTCTCCCTTTTCTCAACAATTTATCAACCTCACATTACCCCCAAAACTGTTACAAAAGAAATGGCCACATGGTAATTGAATGTGACCTAGCTAATGTATCTACCTATCAGTGCAGGTGTCAGCATTTGTAATGAATTTGAATTTAACTAAGAGTGTATCTGTGAACATCGGCCGTTTTATGGGGAGGCTTGGCTAGGCTTTTGGATCTGATGTAGGAATGATTACGGCTTTAATAAATGCTGCAATCGTTCCAGTAAATGGGGATATGATGAGAGCAATTGGATGTAATATTAAGTCACTTGGTTCTAAACAATGCCAATACCTGCATTTTACTACCTGCTGTCCCATTAAATAATTTAACTGATGCTGAGTGCGGTGTATGTGTGTGCGTGTGTGTGTGTGTGTGTGTGTGTGCGTGCGTGTGTGTATACCCTCCCTCCTCCTTCCTTCATCTAAAACTGTCAAAAGTTTAGACACACCATATTTTTCTGTATTTTTATTATTTTTAACATTTTAGAATAATGGTAAAGACATCAAAACTGTGAAATAACACACATGGAATAATGCAGTGACCAAAAAAGTGTTAAACAAATCAAAACTATCTTATATTTTAGATTCCTTTGCCTTGATGGAAAGGCAAAGGCTTTGGAAAGAAATTCATACATAGGCATCAACTTCACTAATTTGGCAAATTTCAAGCATTTAAGTATAAGCCTTTAGATCAAGATAATTAAAAACATTCATTGAGGTGTGTCCAAACATTTGACTGGTAATGTGTGTTTTTTTTTTCTCTGTCAAGGTTCCTTCACCACTGCAATTACTGCTATGCCACCTGAGCCACAGAAGACACTGTCTTCTCTGTCATTACTGAATTATTGTCTAACTCAAGTAGGTAATTAGAGCTTTGTTCTTAAAATTAAATTCTCAAGGGACTGTCTATTATTTTGTTGCTCAGGTACAACTCTAAATCAGAAATGGCGGATGTGGCAACAGTGCGATCCCCATGAGAGTCTCACTGCAGTGTATAGCATAAACCGTAAAAAATAAGGTGTATAGAGGACAGGCATTGTATGCAGGTAATTGTCATCATCCTAGCAAGCAATACCTTCTTTTTGATCTTTCACAACACAATGTCTGGGACACTCTTTTTTAAATGTGGCCTTAGCTTTTACAGCACAGCTCGGCTCAGTATTAGAAAGCAATTAATCTGCCCCGGTATTCCTGTGGGTGTGATTCAAAGCCTGCCTGACCTTGGCCGGTTAATTGACCCTATACAAAACCTCACCTAGAACCTAACATGAAAAGTCCTGAACTGTGGTGTCAGATTCAAAGTGGCCGTCCACTGAATGAACCGGCTGGGGGATTGTTAATCTGCCCGCTCTGAAAGCCTTTTGGTAAATAACAGCACATATCATAACCCTGACACACGCAAGAGAAAAATGCATGCTTGATTTCCCCTGCAGTGGTTTCCCTTGATTATTACCCTGGAAAACTTGAGTGGCTATAGGGACCTTTTCAGTCATGAAGCTGTGATTTTTTTTTCTTTTTTTCTCCTTGCTTATAAATGCCAGAGGCTTATGAAGGGGAGATCAATTTAACTAACAACTGCTTTTACACAGATGTCCGTGCACAACAACAGACAATTGGACCAGACACTTGATTATCATTCAAGGATATCTTGCAGAACAGCATTTTTAGTCTAGACAAAGTCATCATAAACTCCCAACCAAGGTTGTCCTAAAGTCAACGGCAAGTCACTTTTGCTCGACAATCACTGCCAGCCTTAGCAAACAAAATGTCTTATCGTGGCCCCATCTGAATGACATGGAGATAATTATCGAGGTGGGCCTCATCGGAATTCATCAGAAGCCCCTTTCTCTATGAGACAATGTGACTATTATGTCAAAATCCCTGTCAGCTATTTTTATCATATCTGCCGCAGATCGAGTCATCACTGAATTCATAGGGAGGTAATTACCACACACTCCGGGAAAATAGGGTGGGGAGGTTTGGCGCGAACCAACACCCCAGGGTTGTCTGACAACAGGGGTGCTATACAGGAAGAGGAAGAAAAGAAATTGTATGAGTTAAAATGTATGAGATAAAATCAGTGAGAGACAAGGAAATTTATGATTACTATGACATCCCAAAGAGTGTTGTTTTGGAAAGCAAAATGACAGCAGCAGCAGTGAGTATGATTAACCACAGTCCCCAGAGCAAAGCAAAGGCAAACTGTGTGCCAGTGTAATTCAGGTTTTTTATACCAGTGAAATAATTCATTACCATCCCTGGTAGAAAAACTAAAAAACAGGATGTGAATAAATACAGTTACACGTGCACACACAAATGTAAAGTACAATGTAATAACAGTTCTCAAGTGTTATTTTGCTAATTATAGATGAAGAGTTTAATTCCCAAATTCACCTATTTAACAAAATTAAACCGATATTCTTGTAAAATGATTGCTGGCATGGATCATTACTGAAGTTATTAGCTGCCTACAGACCTCTGCTGACAAAATAGTAATATTTTAGAGGATATAATCAGTACTAGATTTGAAATACTGAGCAAAGAATATCACGTAATATGTTTTTTCCCCGTAAATGGATATGTGTTTTTCAGACCTTGTGACACTGCGCAGCGAAGGAGGGAACAAATGGTCTTTACATCAGAAAGGGAAGAGCCCACACTCAAATCTTGCCATTTTCATAAAACACCAGAGAATGAATGAGTAATTCAGGCCTATTTCATCACATCCTATCCATCACTAGTCAGGTGCGACAGCCTTTTAATTAACCTGAGTGACATCAAATGATCACATTTATCATATAGACATTCACCATTCACCCAAGTGTTGTTTGAAACAGAGTGGTAGGATGGCGTGAGACAGTCCTTCAACTGGCTTCCCTATTACCTTAGGTCTGAAAGAGGTGTGAGGATAACCTGATGGCAATGTTTCTCACCCGGCACATGGCTAATGAAACAAGCTTTGGATATGTCTTTTCCAAGGCAAGATTTCACGCATGGATTAGTCAGATTGCTTCCCTCCATGTCATGAAGACGTATATAAGAATGATCCTGTGTAAACCACAGCAGCCCAGATGTGGGATTTAGAATCGAACAGAATGCTCACAACTTTGATATGTTGCACTGCAGTGGAAACAAGTAGTTAATCAATAAGATTACGGCATGGAAATTTCCTTAAGGCACTTCTACACCAATATTATGCATAGAATTTGCTGTACTTCCTAATCAATCCAGTGTGATCCCCTTCACTCCCAAGCCAGATATCCATACCTCCAAGTTTATACATTTAATCAACCGGTGGCAGAATAATCTCATCATAAACAGCCCCAGCTAGTCGTCCCCAGAGTGAACGATGCGGTCCGATCTTTCATGGCCAATCAAAACATCTCGCTCTGGGTCTGTGCCAGGTAAGAGAGTGGCCGGCCTGCCAGACAGCCAGCCATCCAGGCAAGCAGAAGACCACCCAGCGTTAATTCAGTGCAGAGACCAGCCTGGCAGCCACACTGTTGGGGAGATTGATGATGTTGCTGCGTTTAATTACTTTTATTTGTGTTTTTGGCACAGGGTGTCTTTGAACATTTTTTTTTTCTTGTCAGAGAAAACCAATCACAGTGACAAGGATTTACAGACCCAAGTCTCAACTTGTCTCCCTCTCTTAACTACTTGTCATTTGTGTATGAAGAAATACTCCACTGAAAAAGGAAAAGTTTCTCTATCAGATACAGAGGAAAAAAGCATTCAGCATCCAGCGGCACACCGTCAGGTAGTGTAGTCGCAATAAATTATAGGTGTGGGGCAGGTTAACAAACAATACCTGGGGAGAGAGAGAATGAGAGAGAAAGAGAGTGAGAGCAAGAGCGAATGGGAGAGACATACTGTGCAGCTAGATAGCTCCACTGGCCCTATAGTGGAGTTTGGCTTTAGTTGATCTGTTTGGTATGTTGTGTAGGAAACCCTGAGGCTATTGAGCTTCCACAGTAAAAGGACAGCTGCAGTAAAGACACCTTTAGGCCTCGAGAATATGCCTGGAGAGCTGTAAACAAGGCAGTTTCTTTAAACGCCCCCTTAGCTTAGCTTGTTGGCAGAATAGCAATGCAACAACACAATCAAACAGAGAAGATATTGCTTTATTTAAGTCGAGATCTTAAAGCTGCAATAAGCGAAATCGACCACAAAATTGACCACTAGAGGTTGACAGAAACCGCAACACATTTGTAAATAAAGCACAGCAAAGCCACTGCACTATGGGGGCCTACTAAGGACAAACATCGCAAAGCACCGTGCATAAAGGCTAAGCTAGCTAAGCTAAACGTACCTACGGAGAAGTCTCACCAGTTACCAGTTTCGCCTTGACAGATCTTTCTCCTGCTGAAGGTCACATGTCCCACAATGACAAGTGAAGAGGTAGGTAGCAAATTTACTAGTTTAACAAGTTTACTAGTTTAATAAGTTTACTAGTTTAACAAGTTTAACAAGTTTACTAGTTTAATAAGTTTACTAGTTTAACAAGTTTACTAGTATAACAAGTTTACTCGCTTGCTTCATCGATTCTGCCATTACAAGAATTTTTTTTTTTTTAAACAGCGAGGAAGGAGACAAGCTAGTTTTAACAAAATTGAAAAACTTCAGGAGCAGAATTTGACAATAAGCTTTAGAAAAGAGGTGAAAACATCAACATAGCTGGCCCGCATGTGTGTGGATACTGGTTTATATCATTATGTCTCAATTAAATCTCCACATAGCACACATTAGTCTCAGGAGTGGTTATATGGTCCGATATCGCTTATTGCAGGTTTAAAGATGAGATGAGTTTTAGCTGTTTCAAACCTTGCAAAGGTGCTGCCCAAGAAGTTGGATGGATGGCTTCAACCATCATCTTCAATCATCATAATCTGAAATTATCTCCATCCTGTGAATGCGAGCGAAATGGTATGAGGGTCCTTCAAATATTCAGCCCTTTTGAATCTGATGCAGTTAGACATGTGGGCTCACTCAGGGCAAGTAATGCAATATTTCACCGAATCGATGTTCTGTTGTGCGGGTTATGAAGCTCCCATCAGTTCTGAAGACAACAAGCAGAAACAAAGGGATTATGCACTCACACAGAGAGATAAATAAGATATTGCCCCTTCCTTTGGTGTTTATTTTTAGAGCAGAGGAGCCGACAGATTGCTTACTTCACATGAGAGTACCAGTGCCCCGGGGGTAGTTCACTTCTTCTGTTGCAGAGCTGCCATTTTGAAGCAAAAGCACTCACTGTCAGATTCCGCTGCAACGTGCCACTGCTCACTGAGGTGAACTGGCATTGGACGATAAAACTCCCAAACTCCAGACTTAAACATGAATTATACATTCTTATCGTGACTTGAGATTAGATGAGGATCTGCTGATTGAGTATCACTGGCCTGTAATGAAAAAGTGACGTCGTACAGCAGGACCTGGAAGAAAAAGTAGGTGGGTTATAAGTTGGTAGTCGAGGCGGTGAAATATTTTTGGTTGTACTTTTATTCACTGATCTAAATGAAAAATGTAATTCAAACATAAGATATCCTCCATTTGAGAAAGGTGACACCTTCTCTGACAAAATGATTGCTGACATGAAAGGAAAATTCACTATCAAATATATTCTATTTTCTATTATTACATTACATTACCTAATTTGAGTCTTTCACTTATAAAATATGACTTTTTAGATGATGTAAACATTCACTCTTTTCTTTCCTTTTTTGACTCTTTGGAATGAAACGTTCTGTGATTTCTTAAGAACAGTGAGTCCCATCTCTTTGGTATTTTTTGTTTCTTTTTTTAGGCAGTGGGAAAGCTGAGGGGCGGTTTTGGCAATATTGATCCTAGGCCAACGAGGATACATACAGTTCACCATCACTCCATTTCTGCAGACAAAGCCTCCCTTCCTGAACAATCCAAGTGGTAAACATAATTATATATGCTTTTTATATTAGTCTAACTGATGTGAATGGATGTCTTTATCTTGGAGGCAGTGAGAGACAGAAAGACACTTGCTGCAACACTTACAACAAACAACCACCCACACATACCTTCATGCCCGCAAGCATATTCACACATGCATGCAAACGCACACAACCTGTAATTCACCAAACATAGGTAAAAGGTAGAACGGTGACTGATAATCCTCCTAACGAAGCAAAAGCATGAGTAATATATTCATCCATCTATCTAACTGCAGCCCTTATTGCTTACTAATTGTCTGGCAGGGCAAATCATTCCTTCCCTGAGGTAACTGTTTGGAGTGTGTCTGAAGTAATCACGATGCTTATATCATACCGTGACCTATTTCTTCGTCTTCTTGTGAACATCTTCCTGCAGTCTCCTGCCAGTAATGAAATGCGGCAAAAGAGACCATTTGCAACAGATTTATACCTTGAGGGCACAACCACTGCCACCCAATTTCAACTCTTTATTGTTTTGTGCCCAGAATCAAGCCACTTTTCTTTGGGTACCTAGCTTGACTCTGCTGAGGCGCTGAAGAGCTGGGAGCCTGATTGTAAAGAAGTGCAGGTCTGTTTTGGGAGTGTCCTTATTTTCCTCAGTTGGTGATTGCCTAGCACAGCCTAAAAGAAGTGAGAAACACAAGTTGAAGTGTAATTCCAGTTGATGACTTCTAGCGTTTCACACTGTGTTCTCTTTCAAAAGACCGACGTCGTCTCCCTGTCTTCCCTTTATCTCTCCCCAGTGGCAGAAGTCATCATCATCTCAACTTGTTTGTCTGCTAAAATACAAGGACTGCTTGTTCTTCAAATGGGCCTGTAGACCAGCTCACGTCTGCAGTGACACTCCCTTGTATCTCTGTGACTGTTTTCAAGACAGGAACCTGAGCATATATCCTCTTTGTTTAGACTTTATCAGGTGAGTCTGAGACTGAGCAGTGGCGGCTCACAACTACACAGCAATAGAACATAGACGCATTGGCCCCATTTACACTTGTTATTTCATGGATCTGTTATCCAGATACATCCAGGTAAGATTTACACACATTCCATTTACACCTGGCCATATGAATACGTCTCAGAAATCCGACTGCATCTCACCATGCTTTCCCACAATACACTGTATACAAATGAGGGAGGCCCTAATCTTCTGTGGCCCTAATGTCAGGCACCACAGAAATTCAGTGTTTGTCTGCATTTCTGCGCATTCCTCAAGTTAGACGGACAACCCAGCTCCACTGTTTTCAACGTCTATATGTGTGTTGTCCATGATGTACCAAGTACTTCAGCAAACAACTCAGGAGAAGTTACGCTGCACACTGAGTGGCGTTTCTCCATTTGGGAAGAGACTGATGCATTCACACTTGGCTAACTTGAGGATTCGGTACATCTCAGACCACCTCTGAGAGTGGTTTGAGCAATCGGATGGCAAACTGTCTCTAATGCGTCTTGGTTGCATGTACACTTGGCTTTTTGCGATCGGATAGCATCCTATCAGCATCCTATCATAACAAGTGGCTAAGTGTAAATGGGGTAATTGATGAGGCGTTACCTGTTGTTGTTGTTGTTAGATGCAAAATGGAGGCCTACACCTGAGACTATTATTCCCTGCTGGACCAGTTGGACCCTCTGACTAGCAGGTGTCATATCAGTGTCAGGTTTTCTTTGTAACACTGACCATTGACACAATGAGAAAGAGATGTTTGCCTTAAAGATCCAGTGATTTCAACTCAGTCAGAAAAACGTTTAATGTTGATTTCTAACACAATGAGCATACTTTTTTCAGTTTTTGGTGGTTAGATGGTACAAAGCTTGTAGTGAGTGAGAGCCGAACCTTCCACTGCATAACAATATTTCTATCTTTGAGGAACCAGTGTTATAACCCAGCAACAATGGAGGCAAGGATATTTTGGCTAGTTTGGCAAGTAGCTGGCTATTGTCTGACAGACTATGGGACATCTGATTATCTATGCTTACTGTCGACCAATCAGAGCATTCATTAAAACCTGGCTTTAGGGGACATCATGCACACCAGGAAGTAGACCGGAATTCTAAATCTGTTTGATTCTGTTGACAACCAGAGGGAGAGTTTTTCAAAGGGCGTTTTCAAATTTTCACAATGCTGACAGTTATAATAATTTGGGTCATTTTGTCAGGTACTTTGTTAAATAATAACATGAAATTGAGACATGCAATTATCATTGCACTCGAACTTTAAAGTCCCAAATAGGAATTTATATGGCATTACAAATTTCTGCGTGTGCTCACAGAAATTCTTGAAGATTTTGACTTTAGGGAATAAACTTTCTGAAACTTTCATAAGCCATCATACAGTAACGCAGTATATACTGTATGTTTGCTCTCCCCTCCATCAACAACCACTGCCGAGGTGCATTTGAGCAAGGCACTTAACCCCCAGCTGCTGCAGTTCAGCTGCTCAGTGGCCGACAGTAGAAGACTGTGGTTGTACTGGGCAGCTCCCAGGTGTAATTGTGTGAATGTGAAGCATTGCATCACTGGAAACGAGCAGTTGACGTTCCTTCAATAAATAAAGGTTAAAGGGGCGATAAGTACTACTTTTAATGCCCCATAGCACAAAATGGGCCTTTATATCTGCAGGGGCTTGATAGGGTTGTGGATCAATACCAATGACTCGACGATTACTTCACCAGGTGCTGAGATTTCCGGCTTTCAAATCTCACTTTCATATTTCCGTACTCTGTTGTGGAACAAGAATTCCCCGCTCATTGGCACACACACACACACACACACATACTCACATTTTCAAGTGCTCAGTGTTGGAGGACAGTGCTACGAGCAAGCTACCGGCATCGCAAGACATTTCAGCTACGAGGGCTAATAAGCCTCATTGTGAAGCCAAAAAAAGCAAATGAGAAATCAGTACTGTTATACAATATTGTGATATATTACCTCTTCACTAGACCTTTCTGTTGGATTGCTGCTCTAATAAGATAACCCTAACCCTTACTCATCCGTATTGTGAAAATGTGACTATTGTTTGTGTCAATTACAAGTCACTAAATGCCCTTTTAAAGTTGAAAATACTGTAATTACTGACTAGGGCGTTAACCATTATTTTAAAGGATGACAGGAGTGGAGAAAACTGGAATTTATAAAATACTCCATGCTATACAAACAGTTATACAAACTTGAATGCAGCTTAAACTTTTCAGTGTATCACCTGCTGAATCTATAAGCCATTCAAAGGAAATGGAAGCTTGGCCAGAATATGTTTACCCAATCGGATCGCCAGTTACAACCTGATTAATTGAAAGCATGTTTCTAAATCCAGGAGACTATGTTGTGATCGGTCAACAGGACTATTTGAGATACTTTGAGGGAAGAGGTCTTAAATTGTCAACGTGTCCTTGTCCCAGCCAATTGAGGGATTAAGCAGGGGGATCAGGGAGTGTGTCTGTGCATGAATCAAAGCCCTGTTCAAATACAGACGCACTGTTCAGATTTCAAATGAGACAAGAAAGCACCAACTACTTTGATAATACAGATCCCCCTTTTGTAGTTTTCCATTTCAAGGACCTTGTGGAAGGGTACAGCCGTCACCAAGCAACAACTGGTAGAAATGTAATATCTTGTCTTTTTTGAAAATATAGTTTTACAGATGATGAAGGAAAAAAGAGATTCTGCTTCATCTGAATTAAAGCTTGTTTGTAGGTCTTTGATTCAAGACAAGTCTGACACTAGAAAGCATCAGAAACGGTAAGATTTCAATAAGACCTAGGTCTGCATTACTTGCATACCAAATTTCCCTACGGGGATCAATAAAGCTTGATCTGACACATTACTCTATGCCTCCGTGTTTTACTTTACCATCTCACACACATCAAGCATGCTACTATCCTACTCCCACACTGTGCTGTGAAACTGCACTGCTGCGTTGGATAGTGTACAACAATTGTAAGGGTCAACTATTCATTATTCAGTGACATTTAAACACTTCCCCCGCTGAAATTAACGGTATAGGAACACTTCTTTTTTAACATTATATGATTATAAATCACGTTGGAGTTGCAAGCTTTTTCCACAGAGATAAATTAAATCTAATAAAACCTTTTGCAGTAATTATCTCCAACAAGCTCCTTGGTTGTCGTGCACTTCATGTCTGTGTAGTGTACTCCTACTCACCAACAATTCAAGCTGAGAGTAGCTCTTGTGTGAATACTGGATTGAGTAATGAAAATTTAGCCGCAGGCTGCTAATTGCTGTTGCGCTCATAAAACGATATATTATTACGCTAGAGTGGTACTTTGTTGCAAAATCCAGTGAGCCCAGAGATTTCAGAGAGCATCCAGGTAAGTTCCTCAATTGAAGGTGGCATTATGTTCATTACACCAACTACAAATATTTATCTCATGATGAGGCATGACAGTTTCATTTTGACAACTCACCATGATGTCTTTATTATTGATGTACTGCTTGATTGGTTATCGACTTCTGCCGATTACAATGCTGTGTTTAAGCCCCATCTCCCCTATTCTAGCTGTCATGCAGGTTGGTGTCCATCCTCCATACAATATCGACTATGGCTTCTGGATCTATTAACCACTTGTCTTAAGGTGGTTACATGTAATTGCATGTAAATTGGGTTCAATCCCAGCTGATGGACACCCCATTCACCTGATCCTTGTCCATCTATATGAATTGACTTTAAATCGTATGGCCTCATCTGACACTACCATTCACTCAGTGTATTAATCAATTTCCAGCTGAATGACCTACCCCTCCCATACACTGTATACACTCCCCTCTCACGATGTGGCGTGCACATGCATAGATATTTTAGTTACCAGCAGGGCTTTATTGATGATACAACACATACAGCACCAGAGTGTTAGCACTGCTATTGATCTTGGGCAATTTTAACCTCATTGAACGGCTTAGCTAGGCATCTTGCAAACTGTGAATCAGCAAAAAAAAAAGGTGTTGTGGGGTAGGGGGAGCAATCGTACAGGCACACCAGTCTGCCTGCCGGCCTGCCATGATTCTCACTCGTTTATGAATCCTCAGAGGTGTAAAGGTTAAGAACTGTCATCAGATTACCCATTGATTTCAATTAGTGCTGCCTGCTACTAAACAACCTTTGTCTGTCTGCGATCACTGACTTGTATTGATCCTCAGGCTTGTTCTATTACATCTGATTGCTACTGGCGCACTGTCAGTGCTGAAACTCGATTACCAGCCCTCCTCCCTCCCCTCGCTCTCTGCACCCAGGCGCCCCAACTCCGACACCACGTCCAGCCAGATTCCTCGGGATTGAAAGTTTATACAGTAAAAGGCTGCTAATAAGGTTAGGCTACGCATGCTTTCATATGGGTCTCAGAAAGGTCAAACAGCAATATTACTGCAGAGGAATAAAAATGGGCTCAGAGTTGACTCATTGTAAGTATCAGAGAAGACAGAGTGGGTTAGCCTACTGCAAACAATACAGCTGCCCAAGCAATGCACTCTATTTCGTGGCAGCCGACTCAACAAACACATAGGAGCACTATGACTAATGGCACAAGTGTAAAGGAACAGTTTTATGGACATGGAATTATTTCTAACCTGTAGCACCTTGTCTGAAAGGGGAATTTGAGGGGGGGGGGTTAAATTATGGAATGAAAGGCAGAAAAAATAAGCTTCTCACCAAGAGAGAAGATTCAAAGTAAGTAAAAAATCAATTCATCAAGACTACACTTATCTGAAGTGCAGTATGTGCTGTAGATTTTTCAACTCTGGTAGCCGTGCTAGACTAGACCATAGGATTAAAAATTGGAACACAGCGCTGACTCAAAATCACAGCTCTGAAAACATCACCATCCACCCTGGGTTCAGTGAAACAAAAAGAGGCAATTAATACCTTAGAAATGCCCATTAACTGTGACTCTGGGAACCTATGGAGTTCTTGAAAGTCTCAAATTAGTTTATTGATTCCTTTGGAACGCTACTTATACACCCCATCTCATCAAAAACAAGTTCAAAGTATTTTTCTTTGAGAAAGCTTTAAAGTAAAGCACATCGCTGCTTTCCAGCTGCGGGGAACCTTTTTGGGCTTTTGCTTCTTTTCCCAGTGCAGGACTCTGTTATACTTGAATGGTTGTCATATTATCAATCATGCAAGGATATCATGAATCATTCACTTCATCTTGATTGAATTTAAGAAATCTCTAGTAGGGTTATACTGAGTGTAGCTCAGGGACATTTCCAGGTTTTCAATCTCATTGGTACACTCTCAGAAAACAAGGACTAGAGTTGTACCTTGTGTCACTGGAGCTGGACTATTTTGACAGAAAAGGTGCAGCCTCAGTCAAGAGTTCCAGAGGAAGCGCTTTGAAGAGATTTTAGACCATCATGAAAGAACGCTTATTCATGGTGTGTTTCTGTGGAATGAATACAACATTGTGTGGACTTTATTGCGAGTATAGTATTATGTGTTCTTAGTCATTTTTTGTGTCTGTCCGATGAGTGCCCAGAATCTCCTCTGGGACTACTCCCCTGGGATAAATACAGTTTATTGAGCTGACTTGAAGTGAATATTGTGCGTGAATATACTGAATCAAAATTTCTTCTTTTTTCATCCAGTGTCTTTCTGTTTCCATACTGCCATGCTCAGACTATAAAGAGCTTAAGTTTGTTTTATGGGTCAAGAGGTACAGTATTGTGGAGAAGACGTTCAAAAATATTGAATTCATCCTCTGCTTGTTTGCATATCAGCTACCTCGGTATTAAAATATTCAAGGTGAACATTAACTGATGTATTTTAGAATTCTGACTCTATTGCAGTTTCAAGCCTTAAGCCATATTTTACTTTGTTAGAACAGGCTGTGAGTAGTTACGTTAAAGCAATGAGATTTTACTTCAGATCCAATTTTTTCCCACTTTCACGCGTAGGTAAACTCATAATCACTTCTAGTCATCTACTTACACTGAATTCTTTTGAACGTTTAAAAACTGGAAAAAATGTGTCCTTCCTGTAGAAATTTAGCAAGGCTGACACAAAATATTTAGCAGTGCTCCTGCTGCAGCATAAAAAATGGGTACTTTGCTGTGTTTTGTATTCATACTTAGGTACATCTCATATCATAATTAAAAGAAATCCTCTTTTTTAACAGTGGCAAAGCAATTTAGAGGCAGAAAAACATTTTGGCAAACCTAACTCTTCAAAATAGAAGCATTACTGTCATGTACAAGTGTCCGAGCCTTCATCCGTCTCCAAGCAGCGTAAGATCGATACACAGTCACTAATTGGCTTGTAGTTTTTGATGTCTTCCTCTGACATTTGGTTAGAGCACATCCTCTTTGCTTGTGCTGTAAATTAACTGAAATGTAGTCATAGATGTATCTGTTTTACTTGTTCAGATCTGTGTTCTCTGGTCAGATGTGTGTGTATGTGTGTTTTTTTTTTAAATAAATAATTAAATAAAATAAGTACTAAACATAAAAATAGCTACCCTGCCTTAATTTTTTGCTGAGTTCTCATTTGAAGTAATTATTCATTAAAAGAAGGCTGGGTGAGCCAGCGTAGGAATCAATTACAATATTTTTCAGCCTCTGCTTTTGTTCAAAAACAGAAATAGTACTAATGAGCTGCATGGATTCCCTGTGAGTCCAGCCTAGGTCAGGGCTTAGCTTGCACTCTCTCTCTCTCTCTCTCTCTCTCTCTCTCTCTCTCTCTCTCTCTTGCCCACCCACCCACATACACACGCACACGCACACACACACACACACACACACACACATACACACATATGTATAACAGTTCAAAGCTGCTAGCAGTCAAATCCATTTAACAGCCTGTTCCATTGCAGAGAAACTCAGCAATTAAAAGAGAGAAAGCTAATCAGGTTTTGACTTTGGAATTGAATAGAGAAACAGCGTAAGGCATACTAGCACACCCCTCCACCTTTACAAATTATAGAGCGCTTAGGGGGGGTCCCAGTTATCTACATTCTCATTAATAAAAACAATCATCAATACAGAGCTTTAATTAACTCTGCTTTGTAGTTGTAAGGAAACAGACGCGCTCGGTATTCGGAAGAATCTGGCCAGTTTGCGTCGCAGCTGAAACGACTGAAAATGTCTGTAGCGTTAGAGGACATCCCCGGTATGACTGTCCATTCAGTTCCGCCAAATCGATATCCTCGATATCCTCGTGCAACACAAGGAAAGATGAATGTTTTCATCCATATTAAAGCCTTCTGAAAAGATCCCTTTGGGGGGAAATAGTTCACCCCTTCAACTCTGCTGAGGGAAAGTGGTTAGTATTCTGTGTGATAGATTATAGGCTCTATCATCCCTCTCTTGAAAGGCAGCCACGCACTGTGGTAGGGATGCCACAGCATTAGATAAAGGCTTCTTACTGTCTGGTGCAGTAGCCCTGATTTGAATATGTTTTTACACTTAAAAAGTGAGAGTGGGGGTTAGTCTGTGAGTTGGCTAATGAGCAGATACTTAATGCAATTATTACTGCTTACTGGATATGGAACATCTGGGTGTATTATTATGCACAAGGATCAACGGGTTAGAGTAGTTATTCTATTAGTTGTTCTTTAGAAACTCTCCATGACAGCATCATCTAACATAATTACCAGTGAATAACCATCAAACCGTAAGTAAAAAAAATAAAATAAATAAATCAGCTTTCCTTTAAGATATTTACATGACTGATGAGTGCAAGTGCATACCGACTAAATATAAAGCTAAATTGTTACCTGACGCAACACATGCCCTTTGGTGATCACCGTTATTCAGAGAACCTGACAGGACCATGAGTGCATTTTTAGCATGGGTGACCACAGTGGGAGCTGAGCATCAAACCCTGGCAGTGTTAGTGCCATGCTCCACTTGTTGAGCTATTACAGGACCACCAACACGTTCCCCAAAGTTGAACTGACACAGCTGGAAGAGTTTGGGCCCCCTGAACACACAGACCAGTAATAAATTGCTATTTTATCCATCTGTACCGTGGAGTCAGGTTACATAATACTAATTGGCAGTGTTACCATCGTTGGAGATGCTCTCCATAGCTAACCGCTATTCAAATTTTTAACCGGGTAGAATGAAAGTCTGCTAACTATCCAGCTAACGTTGGCCAACACAGGTTACCTGCGTGCCGCTAGCTAGTTAGCCGAAACCAAAGAGCTTACATTGAAAATAATTTTGCCGAACCTGATTGATATGCTGGCACAAACTGTAGGCTGCTGTTACTGTCAAGTCACAGTATTTACACCATCATAAGCGATGTTATTGCAAAATTTCAATACAAAAGATACAATCTTTGAAAGTCAAATTACCTGGTCCAGGGTTGCCATTTTTGGGAACTGTTTACTGGGGGAGCTGACGGCACACGAGCGACACTGCTAAACCTTCTCTGATAATATAATTGATAATATAATACTTATGTGGTTGTTTTGTTGTAGTCTGAACATAATTTCAAATAGGTTTTGCTGCCAGAGGGACACAAAGCAGGGAAATCCTGGATTTCAGCTTTAAGTGTTCTTGCTATGGTACACTTCCTCTTTGGAGGTCATGAAGGTCTGAAACACCCATGCAGAGAACTCAAGTGTTTCATTCAGCTGTTTCAATTCAGTGACAAAGAATAGTATAGTATATTTGTCACAGGCTGCAATAAGCTTGTGATTTTGCATATTGCACAGGAGGAAAGTTTGATTTGTACTCCCTCAAGTCTATCAAGAGATATTTACGCCTGGTTGCTTTTAATACATCGGCAGTGTGGAGCTATAGTGGGAGGATTTCTGCAGGTGTAGGGGAGGCTAGATTTATGGCTTATGCCCCGCCACATTCAGTTCTTTCTCTAGGCCTGAGATTAACCGAGTCCTAATGTAACAGCTCAGACATGACTACATCTGTATGGAATCAATATCTCATACTTTGGTGAAATTGAGTTTTGGGAGCACAGAGGGAAGCTGCCGGAAAGCTGAGGCACTGGAGAACTTAACTCAAACGTAATTTCGACACTTCTCTAGGAATTATGAATCCTGTTTTCTTTTTCAGACTTTACAAATGGCTTAGATGGAACATGCTTAGCATGCTAAGGTGATGACTGGTATACAACATAATTAGCATTCTATATATTTGCTTTTAATGTTTTTCTGTATGCCGCCATAGACTATACCACTAATCATTTTACATGTTCTACATATTCACTTTACATTTGTTCTTGTGTTTGTCACCCAAAGAAGCAACCAGTTTTTAATTTGAATATGTTGTTGTTAATCTATTCAACTTAAATGTACATCCAGTAGAATTGTACAATACACAGCATCTGCATTGGAAAGTCATAACTGCAAAGTAAATGTGCTTGTCAACTCCAGTTGCAAAGACCGTGACAGCACAAAGACCACAAAAATACAGCAACAACATGGCCACTTTCGTTTTAACCGGATTTCCATTTAAAACTGTGCCGGCTCCATAGACACAGGATAACGAATGAATAACAGCATTTTGCACTCTGTGTAGGCCCTGCAGATAGCCGACCTATTCTGATAAGCGTTTTGTCCCTGTATCTTAGAAGCAGGGTTTAGACAGAGTGTATCCTAGCTGACTTCTAATCATGTCTGGTTACATTGTCTACACATTGAAAACACCCCAGCCTATTCCTGAGGAATAGGAGACAGGCATTGGAGAGATCAACGGTCAGTACTACTCTTTATAAAGCAGAACTGCTCAAATGCCCTTATCATGGTCAAGCGTGTTTTGTTTTTGAAAGGAATTTTGTTCTGTATGTTAACGTTTATAAGGATTCTACACATTATATCCACTTTGTTAATGCAAATTGCCGCAGTGCAGTTATTCCAACCCAACACTGATGTTTTTTGTAGTGAAAATCACAATATTGTAAATTGGTAAGAATCTCGCTGCAACACAGTTTCATACAAACTCTGAAGTGCAGATTACATGTTGTGGACACAAATAATGTGAAGATTATGTTCTTCCACCACAAAAAATGTGTGACAATAGCACTAATTTGACAAGCCATTTTCATGTCTTCTTGAAATGGTTTAGGCAAGTAAAAAAAAAAAACTTTGGTTAATTTTAGTTATAAGGTTAGGTTGAGGCAGCTAAAACAATTTGGTTAACTTAAACTCCAAAACTTTTTATGAGATGGAAATTTAAATCAGGTCATCGGAGGGGCAAGGTAAAGCAAATGTAAACACCTGTCCACCATCTTGACCTCCACACCCTTACTTGCCATTGCTCCCTCCACATAATCCTTTTGTATTTCTCTCAATTTTTCTGCAAAGTGCACGCAATTTCTACTTTAAGACGTGCTCATTTCATAAAATGATGATTGCACCAGGCTGTTCTTAATGGAATTGTGCACTCTCTGCAGTCTGACGTAAAGGATGTGGCCATTACCACCTCTGCTCTGGTCTCTGCTGTTGAGCCCCCTGAACCCACTTTACCTTTTGCGGAAACATTCCACTTTTCACAAATGCATCTTTGAAAATGTCAGAGGGTGTAAACCGCACAAACCTGCATGTGCATTAAAGGACTACACCAACTTTTTGAGAAATTGGCTCAGTTGGTCAATTTATGCTTTTTGTGACAAGATGGCAGAAAAAAAACCCACCACCAACTCTGGATTATTAAAAAGTCTATTTTTTCACATTAGACAATGCTAGTTGCACTTGATGTACTGTATGCTAGCACATTAGCATGTGTACAGGACGGATATATCTACCAGAGACACAAGAGATGGGTTTGGTGGTACTCCGATTATAAAGTAAGTTGACCAACAGGCCAGTTTCCCAAAAAGTTGGTGTAATCCTTTAAGTGTTTATACCTCCAGTTTCAAAGCCTTCTTAGTCGTGTGTCAACTGTACCTACCTGGTCTGCAGCACATGTTGCTAGCTTGATTATTTGCTCAGGTAAACACAGGCATGATTAATTCTCATTGGATCTGGGACTCCAGGGAAGGTCATTCATGAATGCTAGCAGAAAAAAGGGTTTGAAGTTCCAAGAGAAAGTAAAAGTGAAAAGTTGTTTTGTTTATTTGAAAAGTCTGGAGCTGGAGTCACAGTAATTCAGCTAACCTTCACACTTGTATAATTATAGCAACAGCTGGCTGGCAGAAAACATTGGGAGCAATTGTTAAATTGATCAACGGCATGTCTGTTATTCGGGCAGTTCAGCCAGAGATATTTCAGCAACATCCACTTGTGCCACACTGTCGGCTACACTATGATAGCACACTTCTAGATTAGCCTTCAGAATGCAGCACATTGTGATTAGAATTTGCAAAAACATGAACCAGGAAATGCATGTTTTTTTCAGCTGTACATTTGGAATTCTGCACATCTACCTGGAACATTCCTGGCTTATATATTTACCAAAGAGTCAGTACATGTACACATTTACAGATAATTGACAACATTTCAAATTTCAGAGAAGATCAGTATGATTATTAGTTAATTATTTGAGGCATGAAGTCAAGTATATAACCCTACAAACCCAACAGGTCTTGAAGGTGGCCGCCTTTTGAAGAGTGTAGCCTTCATAGTCCGTCATAGTCTGCACTGCTAAATTACAAACAAGTTCAACAAATATCATATCAAGCTAAGAAACCTCTTATCCAAAGAACATTGCCAAGGAACCAGTATGCTTATTATGCTGCTACATGCTGCAGTCCCTGCATAACCCCCAAGTGATTCATGAATAAAGAGGACCGGTACAAATTACATTCCATATCCATACTAAAAGCCTTAACAGTGGCAGTTCTCAGTTACATTTTCAAATGATATTCAATTTTCCCACACTTTACTATTACATAAAAACGTAGGTAGGGCTTCATTTTGTTAATGTTATATATATAATGTTAATGCAAGTTCAAGTGTCTGAGTACCTGAATTCAAAATCACATACCCATATAAACATCTATGAATCCAATTTATCAAACAAATTCTAACATTTATCCGTAGATCATCATCATTGAACCCCAATAAATCACTTCAATTGTGATAGATGAGCCCCCCCCCCTTCCCATCTTCCATTTAGTCTACATCCTCCTAATCCTGTTTATCAGGATCCATTACCTGTTCTCCTCATGCAGGATCGCACATTCCACTCAAGGCTCTTGAGAGTGATGATGGATGAATCAACCCCCAATTTTTTGCTATAACCTTCCAAATACAGCCCGCTTGCTGTATCCCTTCAAGAACCACTTCCTCCATCACATCCCCCTCAAAACTTCAGCTCGTGAAAAGAGATGGGTTGAGCATGAGTGCAGGACAGGGGAGGCATTCTGTACACAAAAGCAGCTCAAGTGTCCAATTTAAAGGGGAGGTCTGGGAGTTGGGTCCACAGCAAAGGGCCCATAATTGGCATCCTTCTTGTCTTATTAAAGGGGAAAGCACTGGTATGGATCCCCTAAGCCAGAGCCTGGCCTTTATTAGATTCTGAAAGAGCCGCACACAGTGATGGCTAAATAGTGGCATAGCTTGTCAGAGTGTTAATTAGCCATTATAAATGTTGGCTTTGTAATAACAACATTATTATGTTGATTACACCATAACCCAGATGAAAATTATTTTGTTAAAACTGATAATTAGAGCATGCTTTTATGCAGTTATGTGGAATACTGTTTATTTTAGCACACGTGAATATCTACAGTATGTCATTTGCAGTGTATCCTATATATATGTAAAAATATGTAAATATATTGGATATCCTGCAAACAACATAAAACAATGTACAGCTTATTTACTTTTTGCTTACTGTAAAGTATACTGCATTCTGCAAACAACTGTAGGAGTTCCTCAAAGGATTTGAATATTTGTTCCACACCAAGATTCAAGTGCAACCTATTGTTTCTTGCTTAAAGTTACAAGGACTTTTTCCACAAAACTATCTTTTTCATTCATACTCTGCCTTGAGACCTCTTAATGCAGTGGTGTTTTTTTGATGCCCATGGACAAAGACAGGGTTGATGGATTCACAGCAGCTCCTCTCTTCAGCCTCTTCTGGTTCAGTAAAGCGCATTGGTTTAACAAGTTCGTGTCATCTGATGCTCAAGGATTTAATCCCCCAGGGGAGGCAACAGAAATATGTACCAAAAAAAAAGTTAAAACTTCCTCTTGCTGCTTTCTTCCCTTGACTTCCCTGCATTGTTCAGTGCTATGCTGGTGATGAAGAGTGAGGAGTGTTCAAGATCTGCCACCCCCACCCGTGTCCAACTACCAGCAGCCCCACGCCCGCCGCAGCCCCACCTCCATTAATGCTCTTGGCTGTGCTGGCAGCTTTTCCCTTCATGGGCCCTATTTAGAATAATGCTGACATGTGAACAAATCTGACAATTAGTGTTTTTGCTGTTTTAGTAGCTGTGCTGCGGTAACAGTGAGTTCATATTTCCTTCACCAGCTGAACAAGAGGGTGGAGACCCTGAAAAGGCCCTAGAGAGTACTTGATAGAGATGGCTCATGCACAATTATCATGTGATCCCTGTGGCTTTTCTCAACAGCTTGTTTTTCAAAAAGCGGTTACATTAACTCTATGAGCAAATTGTTGAGCTCCTAACACTTATGTACTGTATACATCAACCACTGCTTTTGCAGTGCAAACAAGGCTTTCTACAATGGCTCTATTAAAGTCAATGAGCATGTGAGGGGTGGAGAAGTAGGGTGAATGTGTTAATATGCCTTTACTGTGTCCACCTCCTCTGAAGGTACAATTGTCACAAATGAGTCAAGCGACTTGATGTGAATTCACTGTTTGTCTGAAAAGTGTTTTGTAAAAGTGTTTGCTTAATCTTGGTAGTCTGACCTGCAAAGGACTGTCAACATTCAATTATCTGGCAGAGTGAATGTATGTGTTCATTGCTAGCCAGAAGAATGGGCCATGTTCTTTTGAGGAGAAATCCATCACAAGTAGGCATCTATAGCTGAGTCTGTTTCCTGTCTGAATGCATTGTCTGCTTGTTCTGTTCATAGAAATAATGTTTCTCATACTGTGAATATATATATGCAATAATTGAAAGTGTTCTTGAAAGGGTTCATTGCATGCTTGTGCTAAATGGAAAATTCCTGGGTACCATGTAACAAAAGAGTTTGCACTAATGCATCACAAGGTACAAAGACAGTATTTGTGATATTACTGAATAAGTCCAATGTATTCAGCTGGCTCTTAGCAACCGTTGCTGTGAGTCTTTCAGGTAAAAACTAATTTCTACTATTGTATAGAACAAACAGGTCTATAAATGGTTTTCTGCTATGCTAATGTTTTGAAAGGCCATTAATGAGTTGCTTAATTTGAGTTATTGTGTGTCTTGATTTTTTCCATGATCATATGACAGAGACAAAATTGTGAGCTATCATTCTAGACAATGAAGGTAGGAGGCATACATTCATGTCATACATTCGAGAAATACAGCCAATATCTTGGTTTTCAAAAGAGGCATTTTCTGTTTGAACACTTTCTTTATATCAGATATTGTTGGTCAATTAAGGTTACTTTTTGATTGGATACACAATAGTTTCGTAGGCAAGCTCTCTCCACATCTTACTATTACATTTTCTACATAGAATGGCATTTTTTCTTACACATATGTACTATCCTAGTTTGGATGTTTGCTACAGTAGAAATGATAATAATCATAATAATAATCATAATCATAATAATAAAAAAACATCTATATCGACAGTGACCTTACACAAAAATGTCTGTTGATGGTATTTAACACACAATATGCTCAAAATGAATGCTATTCAAGCTCCTGATAAGTTTATACCAGTGCAATCTGTTCACCCACATTGATCAGTTAAAAAATTGATCTGTTTCTACACACGGCCAGAGTAAAAGGTGGTGCTCTGTACGGACTGTTTTTTAATACTAGAAAGGGCAATGAATTTGGGGGGTGGAGGGGGGAGGGGTCTAACAGAAGGCAAACAGCCCATCGATTTAAGGGGGTAAATATAATTGTAAATACTATTTCCGTGCATGATTTTGAAAATGTAGCAACATTCGTACAGAAAATGGATCTAGCAAAAAGTCACGGAGGGACATTTTGAATGGTGAGATTTTTCAGTTTGAAAATTCAAAACAGCCTTCAGTTGAGAGTGGATTGGTCTTTAAACTTCTATTGATTGACTAAATAATTGAACATAGACCCATCAAGAGTGTAGATAAGGAGAGTTAGTGAAAATATACTTTTTCTTAGGTATTAAAGGACAATATTTTCATTAAGAGTTATAGCCCATTTACATTTGTCTTATGTACAAAAATGAATGGCACCAAATGGCTTCTTCTGAAGGGAGAAAAACAAGTAATCTCCAACTACACTGACTATGTGCAGACAGCACCAGGAAATAATGTAAAGGAGAGGGGAAACCTAGACCATTGGCACAAACTTAATGGTGTTGGTGCATGGTGTTGATGCGTAATCAGTGTTGTTGAGATAATTTGGTTGTGTGGAGCAATTTTGAGGTAGCAGCTATTTAGAATGCCAACCTGTCTTGTGAACTTCATGAAATTTGTGTACCGACTACTAATGTTATAGTACTCGAGATCGGTCTTGGTCTCAAGACTGGTCTTAAACCCACATTTTGAAGGTCTCGGTCTCGTCTCGGAATTGACTGCATTTTTACTCGGTCTTGACTCGGTCTCGGACAAAGAGGACTCAGAATTTTATCTCAAGACCAGTCGAGACCACAACTGTAGTAACATTATTACCTGCCGGTGCATTGTCTGATTTTTTTTATTTTTACTGTGATTAGATGTAAAACTTCCCCCTTCAAATTACAACCAATAACTAATAAGTTTATTAACCGCTGCCACCCTCACCCCACTCAGAGCTGCTCCAAGAAAGAGAACACAGATAGAGTGGGACAGCAGTGCACCATGTGTAGCTGAAGAGAAGAGAATGAGAATAATAGACTTTGCCTACAGAAATCACAGAGTTCTGCAAAACAAGTTCGAACAAGCAGCGATTCTATACAGGCCCACGGCGCGTTCAATTATCATTAAATTATAATTTCACTAATGTTAGGCTACTTAAATTCCACAAGGTTACCTACCATTAAAGTCTGTACCACAGCAGAAGTTGTGTTATCAGGTTACTGTTTATAACATTAGTAACACAGGCGAGTAAATTGTGGTATTTTAAGTTTCACTTTCATCTACACGGGGGCTCTGGCAGATTTGGGGAGAGCGGGGCAAGTAGTCACATTGGTAAATTGTCTCAGTGGCTTTATTTCTAAAAATAAATATTTTACAGCCAAAAGTCAAATTACAAAAATGTTTACTTTCTTATTACGACGTTACCTATGTTGATTACAACAGTCTAAGTCAAAAGACTATAACATAAAAACAATTTGTAGCCTATATATGAAAGTAAATAATGAAAATCTTAGTTTTTCTTCTCATTTCAGGAATCAAAATAATTATACATTGTGACACATAAAAGCAAAGGTCAGCTATAACCTGATAATAATTTTGGATGTTGTAGTGAAGCTATGTTTTAACACTTCTGTTTCATTCTGCAAACTGTATTGAGCCTTTCCAAAGGTCAGGGAAATCGAATTGCAATGTTTCAGATCAAAGGGTTGCCTTCTGTCACTGAGTACATAGATCCATTTGTATTTTACTAAAATTCCTAAATAATGCTTTCTTTCTTTTGGAATTTTAGCAGAGAAACTGTGTAAATGTTAAGGCATCACTATGACTACAGTCATGGTCTTGAAAATGGACTCACATCGGTCTGGTCTCGGTCTTTACTCAGCCTCGCCCCCCCTCGGTCTTGGTCTTGACTCGGTCTCACCCCCCTCAAAGTCTTGGTCGTGACTCAGACTTGATACGCTCTGGTCTTGGTCTTGACACGGTCTCGGTTTAGGTGGTCTCGATTACAACACTACCGACTACTACCTAAATACTAGCTGTCCATCTTACAGAAACAATAACAACCCGATCTCATGAAAAGTATTAGCTAGCTAGCAAACATTTTTATCTCTCATTAGTTTGTCTGCTTCATATTCAAGGAAGCACATCCTCATACAAACAAAGTGCGCTCATCGAACAACCCCAGAACAACACGTTAGTCATCCTGGCGTCAACGTAGCAAGATAGTGGAGCAAGATTGTGATCTGTGATGCTAGTCGTCCTGGAGCCAGCACAGAGAGATAGTGATCCATGATGGTATCCATAGAGCCAGTGTGGCAAGATAGTGATCCATCACCCCAGATGTCATCCAACCATGATCAGTAGCGATTAGAGCTTTGGCATTTCACGTCGCACGCTAAAAAAACACTGGTATTTTCCTTTATAGCTGCACTAGGCAACGTTGCATGTTGGCGCCTCCAAATGGCAGTGGGAGGTAACTGTTTGAAAGATTTTAGCTTTCCAAGCCCAGAAATCATGTGACGGGACATCAGTAAACTGTTTACAGTACAGAAAATGTTTACCAAGCTGGCCAGTCTGTGATCGCTTTATACCAAAGACTACAAAAAAAAGTACCAACGTTGGTGAGTTCAGCTTTCTTCCCAAGTGTCCATACCTGACACCAGAATTTAATTTGGGCAAATTGAGCAAATCTACAGGGTCTCAGTTGGGATGTTCTCTATTGCTGCCCCACTTTGTGATTTAGGCTGTGAAAACTGGTTATTTTAACATAAAAATCTTGCTTAATATAGCTTTATGAACCTGAATATAGCATACTCCAAGGAGATGATACAGGACCAAAAATTCAGAAAACTTTTTTTTTTTTTTCAGTAAGGAGAGTGGGAAGTACATGTACACTCACCTTCAGAACTTTTTATTTATTCAGACAGTGGGAAGAAGAGAGAGAGAGAGAGAGAGAGAGAGAGAGAGAGAGAGAGAGAGAGAGCAACAGATCAGGGGAAGCGCAGGAGAGGAAGTTCTGGCAGTTTTTGAACCTTGGCCAGCAGGGGATCAGGTGTGGCTCCAAAGGCAGTGGACTTAACCATCTGATTTTCTTGGCACACTGAAACTGTGTTTCCCCATCATTTTCCCATCTTCCCCATCCCCATCTATACAGTATGCTCTGTAACAGGTAGTGTACTTAACTGCACTTTAGTATTTAGCAAGCTTGAAGTGATGTACTGGGGGGCCTGTTCCCAAATAATGCATAAACAAAGTTCTGTTAGTTAGTATTTACCACAGATTAGCATGCTTGCGATTTCAAAAAAGGTACAATGACACAGTGCCTGTAAGTTATCAGTATGGTGATGAAATCTGTTTGGTTACAATCACAATTTATACCTACCTCTTTTTTGACTTTTACGTCTGCTTAACCGTAGAGCATTTGGCTTGCATTGTCACCAAGGCAATTAAAGGGCACTTAAATTTGCGTAACTCCTGCCCAGTTTGTTTTTAAGCCACACATCATGAATTAAGCTCTGCACTGTAAAAAACGTCCATCTAAACAAGTCATTTAGTCTCATATTCAACCTTCAAATCTTAATTTTCTTAAAACAAGAGAAAAATTCTCCAATGTGGTTTCACTTGCTTCAGGAATTCTTGATTCTACAAAATTCTTGAAACAAATTGATTTGCATTGGAAGCAAGTGATTTTTTCACTTGTTTTAAGAAAATTACGATTTTTTGGACTCAATAATAGACTAAATGACTTGATATGGTGGAATTTTTGCAGTGTGATTTCCGTATCATGGAGACCTTAAAACTACAATAATTAAGTCAGATACACTGACAAAGGCAGTCCGAAACGTTTGTGTCTCTTTGTTCTCCTGTGCCAAAAAATAAAGAAGATAAGCATCATTTATTGTTTTGTGTGCGACCTTTACCTATATTCTTCACCAATTGTGCAAAGGATCTGCACCAAGTCAGGGGCTAAGCGCAAAGTTTTGATATTAAACTAGTAAAGTCACCAGTGGCCTAAGGATGTCTTTATGGATCAGTCTTCTCTGCTCATATTAAAAAGCTACAGAGAAAGAAGGTGAGAAGTTCTAGCAGTAAAAGCGTGAAAAAAGTCTAAAATAAAATATATGCCTAACAAAATGTTTCATAATCAAATCTACATCTTGTCATTCACTCCACTGAACTACAATATCAGTTAAACAATCTTCACTGTTAGTCACGGTAAGTGGTTTGTCAAAGAACCAGCATGTGCCAAATGTTATCGTACATGTAGGGGATTTGAAGTTTGTCCACCAGCTGTCTCAGTGTTGGCAAACCATATCGGAGCGGCATATTACTTTTGGACGTTAAGATTGTTATTGTCCGTGACATTTAATCTCCACGCATCTTTATGCATTAGCGGAGAGGAAGAACGAGAGAGAGAGAGACAGATGGATAGATAGATAGAGAGAGAGAGAGAGAGAGACAAACAGGGACGGGTGTTGCAGGAGGTGGAGATGCAACGCCTTGGCTCCAGATTTTGATCTAGAGGACTTGTGTCAGAAGCGGTGACATAAATGATGTATCTCTGCAGGCCCATCAATAACACCCAAAGAGGGCCTAATGGAGGTATAAAACTGGACAGATAAGAAGTTTCGCTTGGAGCTTTCATAAATCAGCTACTCAGAATGACCTATATAAAAGTGAACAGCCCTGACAGCCTGCATAAATTACAAACGGACACTGTACTGTAAGACATATTACTGTTATTGTAATTATCATGGAGCTCTCAGACACCTTAAGCACATGTATTAAATATCCTGGTAAAATGCGTGGGGTTTTACTGCATATCAGAGGGATTTGTTTCATAAAGGTTATATCCTCATTGATGTGTCTTCATAATACAATGACAGATTGATTATTGAGATCCTGTTATCCCTAATTGTTTTCAATCTGAAATTAAAGGCTGTCTGACTGATCAAACAAAAAAACTTCTTAGCCTTCTTCTTAGTCAGATACTCACCTGAATCGACAGTGTGTGCATGTTTGTGTGTGCATGTTTGTGTGTGTGTGTGTGTAAGTGTGTGTGTGTTTGTGTCCATATGCGCGTCTGTTTGAACCTGACCTTGACCCGATAATGACTCTGTGTTTGAGCTAAATATCAGCAGGGTCCATTCCATTTTGGAGCCTCCTGCTATTTAACATCAAGAGCTATATTAGCACCTGCCTCCTCAATCTAACAAGAAAATTACCTTTCAGAGCACCACACATTGGGCCCGGTGATGAATTGCAGAACTGTGTACACTGCCTTTATATATCACATGTTGCATATTGCCTCGAGTCACCATCCGGAAAACCCCCCCAAATGATTTCTGATTCCCAACTTGAGGGCTAAAAGAACTGATGCAATTTGTCACAAACTTTCTGACATACAGTACATACAGAAGATGATACCACACTTGTATTTATTACCATATGATTTATGTTTTTCCTTTCTCTTGTCAGATTAGCATTATTTCCATTCCTCTAGCACAGTGATTCTCAACCTTTTTCATATCAAGGGCCCCTAATTTAGTCCACATTAGGGCCACAGACCCCCATTTGATGCAATTTTGTCCCTCGGACCCAAATCTGAGAATATTTTTATTGTTAGATATGATTTTGTCCAGAACTTCATGACTATCTGTATTGTAGGGAGAGAGATAACAGTGAAACTATGATCAAAATAGTCAGTCTCCTACATTCTATAATTGTTCTTGTAAATGAAATAATGAAGTTTAACACTTCATCAGTTTGCTGGGGACCCCCTGGGATGCCCTCAAGGACCCCTGGTGGTCTTCGGCCCCCACGTTGAGAACCACTGCTCTAGCATACCATACAGGCAATTTTGATCAGTAAATATGAATGCACAAGAACATTTGTCACATCTATTATCTGGGCGCTGGGGCTTTGACCCATGCTCTCCTTACAATTGACTGCTTGTAATGCTGGCAGTCTAGCAATTTAAGCCTATTCTGCTGCTGCAGCTGTTGCCGCTCTGGAAAACAGCATCAGCTAAATGCCAGAAATGTAAATGCAAAACATGAACGACTCGAAGATGTTGACCTGTAAATGACTTATCGAGGGGAAATTGACGGTGGGTGTCAAGGCGCTGGAGAGCAACACGTCCCTTTCACCGTCCAGACAGGAGATTTAAACAAGCAACTCTCCATCAGAAGCCGACTTCTATAATCTGTAGGCTATTGCTGCACCATCGCCGTTATCTGTCGCAGTTATCTAGCTCAGATGTATCTTACTGCAGCATTCATTTTTAGCAGCACAGCTCATTTCCCAAAGAGGTCGACAAAAGAAAAATGTTATGGATTTGCCAGAAACTTTTGGCTGTCTTCAATACATAAGTCGTTTGGGGATGTGCAAAACATTTTGTCTGAAGTGCCACCTTGCATCTCCTCCTCGTCCTCCAACTTGGGCGATCAAGTGAAGCTGACTGGGAGAGCTATTTTGCCCCAAATTTCTAATGGGAGTGAATGAAAGAGTTCTGAGCCCATGACGGCCGGGCTGTGAAGTAGTTTGTCCAGTTCTGTAACAAGATCTGTCCAAGCCTGAGCTATTGGAAAGGCAGCTGTTCTTGGTCAATCAGAATGAGAACCTTGGCTTTTTACACTGAGGAATTAGGAGAGATGGATGGAAGAGAGGGGGAAGAGGGAGGGAAAAGAGAGAGAGAAGAGAAGTAAAGAGAGAGAGATGAGAGAGAAGACACCAGAGAGAGGAAAGGAGAGAGAGTGAGAGAAAAGAAGGCCAGGAAGAGAGAAAGAGAGAGACAGAGAGACCAACAGGGAGAAATAGGGGACGAGAGAGACCGACAGAGACAGAGAGACAGTTCGAGCTGAAAATCATTTAGTGTTAAGCTAAATGCCAACTAAGAATAGACTTTGAATCAATCAAGCCCAGCTGTCTGGCTGTAGAATTAATATGTCCCCTAGAAAGCATTGCCTTTCCCCTAAAGTCTGAAGTAGGGCATATGTTTTCCGAAACATATGTGAAATTTTAACAGTCAAAACCCCTTTGCAACTGAAAACCCTCGGAGACTGCTCCATGCCCGTGTGGAACACAAAACACCATTGACACTAGAAAGTTAATTATATTTAAAACATTATAATTAGGATAATCTGACAGCAGAGTATGTCTGGCTGACAATCAAATATACTTTCGTGACACCAAACAACAACAAAATGAACTTTTTGTTGAAATATGAAAAAAGTATGCATCAGCAGGCAAGTGCATTTAAAGCCCACTTGCATCCTCATAACCGGAGCACTTGCCTTTGATGCTCTCTCTTCGCTACAGGTACTGTGCTACCTCTGGAGGTTTGACAGCTTGGTTTGGTCCCTGTACATCTCTTCAGAGTTAGTCTGATCTCTTGTAAGGGAACACAGTGACTCTGTGACAGCGCGGCCCCTATAGGCATCCCTCCTCACCAACAAAGACTCCATTTGAACAATAGCAGGAACGACAGGGTCTTTCTGGTTCTCCTCACACATAGCTGCATTTTCAGTTAGCCCTAGTTTTCTAGCACCTGCTGTTATTAGCAAAGAAACGCTAGCAGAGCCAAAGAGATAGGCTGACAGATGCTCATGCAGTCAATTGCCCCATGAATTTGCATCAAACCTCATACTATGATGATAAGTTCACTCGCTAATTGTCAGGATTTAGGTGGAAATATTTGTACTTAGTGTTTTCATGGTCTTAAGAATGTGACTAATTGTTTCCTAATTAGCTTGGCGATTTTTTTTTATGCACCATAGAGCTGTTGTTAATGTCAGCCCACGTTTTTAAGATAACGGGTTGAAAGACAATTCTGTTTCTGCCTCTCTCAAAGAAGCATGCAAAAATGTAGCGAGAGTGTATGGAGAATGCTTAAGCTGTTGCCACGGTGTGCTGTGAAAAGCCCATCTCTGCCACCGATGATATAATGGATGTCAAATGAAACTCAGCCCCGCAAAAATCCCTTGTCCCCATT
Organism: Centroberyx affinis; assembly: GCF_046629955.1. Lineage (NCBI taxonomy): Eukaryota > Metazoa > Chordata > Actinopteri > Beryciformes > Berycidae > Centroberyx > Centroberyx affinis. The sequence goes on from NW_027279110.1 coordinate 136,102, forward strand.
TATCACTCTTAATCATTTCCTGCAGATTTCTCAAGACCACATTTATTGAATGCATCTATCTTTCTCTGGCTGAGGCTGCGGACAAAGACGGATAGCCCCAGCCAAGAGATTTAAGGACTTCCCTAGCCCAACAGAGCAAGGCTGACAGTCCTTAATTCTTCTAAATGCTAACCGGTGTTCGTCTCAAGCACACATTTTTCCAACCTGTGCGCTCACATGCCCATGAACACACACACACACACACACACACACACACACACACACACACACGGACACTTGGAAACATACCGCACATGCACACTACACGCATTTGACATGTACTTTATACCTCCAAGGTGACATGGCCCAGCTGTACAGTTTGGAATATCTCAGGTGTTGAAATGCGTTTAAAATGCCATTATGAATCGAGGGGAATCAATAGATGAAGCTCCTCTCAGAAAAGTCACCATGGGAAAGTCATAATAGAACGGCCTCACTTCAGCACTCTCAAAATCTGATGTCGAGGTCAGACGCCATCTACACCACCAGACTGCATCTTTACACACTGAGCACTGAAAATGTCAACGGAGATGACTGTTTTCATCTATCATTTACATTTGGTTAACCTAATGTATCATAAGTGCCAAGAGACATGGTAATACCATTACTAAGCGAGCTCTACAGTCCTAGTCCTGCACTAAGAGCGCATTCGAATTGAGAAACCCAGTCTGTGAAATTGGCCTCAAATATTTTGTGTATGCTGATTTCACATTCCAAGTTCTTGCTCCCAATCATAGGACTTGCTCCAGATGAACCATGAAAAAGACTCCCGCTGGCACAATTGAAGTCATTGACCAAAGCATCAGACTGAAGACCCTCTGTGCACTGTAGTTTAAAATGGCTTCAACTGTATGTCTCCATTATTCATGAATCTTTCCCACACTCCCCCCTACACAAAAATCTTTTCCTGCTTTTGCATGTGCCCAGCCAGAGGTCACAACCCTCATTAGGAGACGCAGCGGAGAAGGGTAGCAGGGAAGACATTTTTAGACTGAATAGTCTTAGCTGAATTAGAATATCTTTGAAAAAGTTTTTTTTTTTTTTTTTGTCTGGCATGTTGGCTAGTCCACTGCTGCCTCTGCCACAGTGCTGCTAATGCTGTGGAGAAACACTTTCCTGTTTTGCCCGCAGTACCATTTCACTATGTAATCACCTAGCTCATGAAAATTGCAAAGGTGGTGAATAATTTAAAGTGGCTGCGTTAAAAATTATGTGTTGCACAGTGTCATAACTATGGTGGTCCAGACATAGGGAGAAGATAGTGAAGTAGATAAAAAGAAATCTGGGTAAAAGATTTTTCTTTGTCGTTCATTTATAGTGTTCACATTACATATTCCTCTGTTCCCAATATTTCTTTATTGTTACTGGAGGGCTTACTTAAATTGAGATGAGGACTGAGCCACATAGTATAAAAAGCAGCAATGGAAATTATCCATTTTAATTTCCCATGCGTATGTATTTGAGCACAGGTTATACACGTGAAATGTAGAGTATCATGGGCACGAAGCGAAACGTTTCGTGCTTGACTCTGGCAAACAATGCTCACAAGCAGTTTCAGAGTTTCTCCATTTGTCCTTGCAAGCTGTAGAAAAATCACAGACAGGATATTGAGCTAAGCTGTTCAACCACACGGGAGAGCTATGGTGATTTGGTTTGATTAACTGCAATCATGAAATCCCAACCCACCAAGGTCTGGTCCAGCACAGTCCTCCATGATAAAAGCACCATCCATTGTATTGAATATCCCTTTGACTGGGAGAGAATTAAGACTGTGCTTTGTTTTGTTTTGTTTTGCTGTATTTGTTTGAGTGTTGTTGTATCGCATGTTAACTAAGTAATGATGAACTGCATTTTGCAGCAGCGTAGGTAATAGGGTATATTGTGCATGTGTTGCGAATATCAAAACCAGTGAGGCATTCCAAAGCAAGGGGTTGATTAAAATAATACGTATTTGTAATAAGCTTGTGAAGCATGCACTGTAATTATAGTTTGTATCGTCTTTATAAAGTCGGGTAGAGCCTCTTGAAGGGCCTGGGCAATGCTGATGGGTAAATGTGCCCACTATATAAACTTAATAAATGAAATATTCATCTGAGTCTTTCAGTGGCTGTGGTTAGGATGATACATCATGATATCGTAGTCCAGTTTAACATTCACAGCTAATGGAATCTGCATGAGGAGATACTCTGATGTGTAGCTGGGCGGTGAGAGAAGTGAGCTTCAGACTGGAAGGTTGCGGGTTTGAATCCCCGGTGGGGGAAAGTGAATGACTAATGCCTTTCTGTCCCTCAACAACTACTGTCAGGTGTCTTTCTGCAAGTCATTTACCCCCAGATTGCTCCAGCGGAACTGTCCAAAGGCCAAAAGTAGGAGATAGTGGTGGCAATGGGCAGCCAGGTGTGAAAGTGTATAACTGCACAGAATGAATGTGAAGCACATCACTGCTTAGAAAAAGAGCATGTGCTCAGCAAAGCACTTCCCAGAATATATAAGAGTTAAAAAAATGCCTCTAAAAGTCTTTACAAGTCTAGTCACAACATACTAAATCAACAGAGATGCGTTTCTAAACTACAAGTCATTATATCTAGACTAGTTTGGTCAGCATAACAAGTGGTTAATGACTATTCAGATCCTCATGCAGAGATATCTAATTAGTCGACGACCTTTTAATGTTGCTCGCAACGTTGTGTTTTTTCCACACTGGTGTGCCACCGAGAGGTTTAGAGGCAAAACTGAGCAGATACTGCACTTCTCCCTCTGATCCACTCACTGAGCCAGGAGTTGTAAATGGCATCACATTAACGACGTCCCGAGGGTATATGGAGCGCTCCCTGCATCTCTATGCAGATTGTTTGTTAAACATTAGATGGTCACATCACCGCTGTCTTGTGGTCTTTCAGCACCCTGATGTCACATCCAGTGTGTCTAATGGCATGATAGCCTCAGCCTCAGCATCTTCTATTACTTTGATTACTTTGCTGTAATGAACTTATGGAATGAATCGACTTTATCAACTCGCCACCAAAGCAATGTGTTTCCTGCTTAGTTGGTGGATTTTCCCCACCCCCTCTAGTGGTGCAGCACATTTGCATGCTTTGATTAATTTGGCTTTTTATGGCTATGAGACACCTGAAATATTGTGTGTGACATATTCCATTTAAACAATGACTCATTCGTGATGTATGTCTCATTCAAAAGTTTTTATGATTGGACCATTTCCTATGGAATATGAAGCGTGTGTGTGAGAGTACGGCAGTGTGTGCGCTCACTTGTGTGTGTGTACTATCCATCTCATAACCATTTTTTAAATCCAGCCTCCCGGACATATTCAGAAATATACTTTGGAACTGAATTGAGAGAATAAGATGTGTAAATTGTGCGCAATTGCTCATATTTCATATTTCAAACCACAAAATATCCCCATCCGAATGTCATTACCTTGGGCACATCAATATTGGGAGTCAACAAGCAATCATCTTTTTGTGAGGATGCAAGCAGAGTCACATTCTAAGAGAGGATTTGCAATGTTTTTCCATAGTGATTAATATTTTTTTTTTTATACGAGGTCATTATTTTTCCAGAAGTTTCAAACTAATAACTGCTGCATTTAATCTTTCATCCTCATTTGTCCTCTAAAATTTGTCATATCCATCATCATACAAAAGCTGAAATGGGACATTTCAGGTATTGCGGTGTACAGTGTAATGATTGAATGGGAATATCTTTGACTGATGTTTTATGTGAAAATTCTTAGTCTGTTCTTTTCCATCCAGTTCCTCTCTAGGCTTGCGAGTCTGTCACTCTCAGTTGTCACTCTAAGATACCTCCTAGGCCTACCTATTACAAGATAAGTGGAGCTCAAATCTGACAAAGATTTTGCCGAATATGTGGAACCTTACGGTCTATACATGATCATTATCCTGTTACTTTCAGAGCAACTCTTAGCATACTGAAAAGAGAGTACATGGGAGTCACAGTGAAATGTGCTCTGACAGGGATCTGATGCCTGCCTTTTCAACCAATTTGGTCGTACTGTATGAAATCTCATAGTGCAGTGGCAACTAATGGTGCCAAATCAAGGCAAACTAATGTTTAATATTGTTGAAGACATTATAGAGAGAGTAGTGCTTGTATAGCAAAGATGGCAAATTGCATGCAAAAATTGGGTGCATGTATATTTGAAAAAATAACAGGGGAAAACATAAAAAATAAACAAATATTAAAAAATGATTCAACTATTAATTTTTCTCATCATTCCTTGCAGAGGATACGACCAGCATGACTTTTGAATTTCTATTTTCAAAGTTTGAGTATGGCATCCACAAGCTAGGGCCTGAATGTAACTCCGCTTTCTCAATCAAAATACAAATGGGCACTTCTTCTGTCGTAATTCACAGCACATAAATCCGTGACCATGAATGCAATTGGCTCTGATCCACTCTTGCTTTGGTGTTTTGGCTAATGCTAATCACTTAGCTTTCCCATTGAGTGTTTTGAAGCCCCTGACTAAAGAAACATGATCCGTTGACAATGCAGCCAATCTGGTGATATATCCTATTCTTAAGGGAATGATAGATTGACTGTTTTGCTTGCTAAAGCCCTTTTATAAAGCCATAGATTGCAGAGTCAGAGACTCCGCCAAAACCACAACTCTCACCAATAAATCCAACAGCCGACAGGGTGTCTATTTAGTCATAAATATGCATGGTGGACTGAATTACTCAGTGTGTTATATGCACAACCGTCCTCACCATAGTTACTGTAAACCCCCATCAGAACAAGCATGTTATTTATTTTGCTCAGGTGAAGGAATCCAACGTGCAAGGGTAACAGTCAGCTGTTTTGAAGTGATTTGTTTTCATGTGGTTCCAGGGCGTTAGGTATGGCTTGTGCCATTTTGGTGATTGAAAACAATCAGTTCTGCTTCATAGGACAAAACAACGTGTGCTTTCCCACCATCAGTGCAGTTAGTAAATCCCTTTTCTTCTCTTTTTCCACAGCTCTCTAAGTGAGTTCATGAAGAAGAGCATTGGCATAGAAATCCCCAGGAGCACCTGCCCCTTGATAGAACAGATGTGTCCTAATATCCAGTCTAGCATAATTCTAGTAATTATGGCCAATATATCAGTTACAGCAAAGACGGAAGATATGGGGATTTTCTAAGAGCATGTCTGTGATGTTCACTGGCTTAACAAGGGCCAGAGAGTTGTATTTCAGCTGTGTAGCCAGAAGCAACCATGCAAAATAAATCATAACATCTCTCTGAAACATCCAGCCTTTCCCTTTCTACGTAGACACAAAACATATACCACCGTGTATTTTAAAGATGTTATTTTTTACCATCCATTTGAAGACATTCATAATAGACTAATTAAATGTGTGCAGGCCTGATTTCTTTATTTCTTCATTTTTTTTCCCCACAAGAACTCAAAAGAGGTGAGAGAATAAATCATAAACACAATAATATTCTGATTGCCTCTTTGTGTCATTATTCAGCAACATCTCACAACAGGGGACAGATGCTAATAGTTCGTGAGAAGTGAGACAGACTGCTTATTAAACATACTCAGACTCAACTAAAAGACCACCCAGTGCGTTGCAATTATTCTCCGGTCTCTGTCTCAAATTAGAGCTTAATTAAACTTTTCACAATTACACCACTGCAAACTCTTCCTCAGGTCAAAGTTGACTGGGTGGCGAAGGGTACTGAAACTTAAAGACATCATTAGCACTGCTCCACTCATAATTATCCTCTTAGGCCGGTGGCTCTGCTCTGATGTGAGGTCAATTACAAATATACTTATTTGCATGGAAGCGTATGTTACGGAGTGTGAAATTTCAACCTGAGGAACAACTGACTCGGTTATCTGCCAAGCGCAGTACATTCCCCACAAGATATATTCTCTCGAAATTGTAAATCATTAGTTTGCCAACTTGTTGAAGGGTGAGAGACGGAAGTTCAGTTCTCAGGCAGATGAACTGTCCATATGATTGATTTTAAGTGCATTGGCGTACAGTATAAAGTTGCAATGCAGAGTCAGAGTGTTGAGACACCGAGTGTAAGGCTTGTGGAATGTAATAAGTTATTCTGCATCTTCAAGCATCTCATGCTTCATCAAACAATGTCCCTGTGTGACAGAGAAGTGACGCTGGCTTTTTGAAAGGATGTCCTAGCCTACGGCATCAATGAGTAAAAAAAAAAAAAAAAGAGCCTGATCAGCCTATTGAAATAAAAGTGTGGCGTCTTCTGAGGTGGCGTGGTTTGCCACATGTTCATGAATAAGTCATCTAGAGCACAACCACTGAGGTAAACAAATCAGCAAGATGAGCTCCAACTGCAATAAGAGAATTGTAACAGATTGTACATTTCTAGTCTACTGACTCCTGATATAAGGCGATGCTGCGCTTTGCCTTCCTTCTGAAGGTCGCAGGCACTTTGAACATCCAGCACACTGGTCTGAAAATGAGATTCATTAATAATTATCGTTGCCTCACTCCAAGGATCCTGGTAATGTTCTTGAGCAGCAAATATTAATATTTCAGCCCCGGTAGGAAAGCTTTTAAAGCAGTCATTCATTTGGTCCTTCAAGTGGATTAAGACTGATCCTGTTCTCCCTCTTACCTGGCTTTTCAAAAAACTTTTTTCCTTGTGGCTGATGTTGATATGAGAACTCAAGATGTTAGCGGGAAACAGTGGTGACAGCCCAGTAATGTCTGGCAGCGGCCGTTTCTGCTGGGAAATGAATAGGAAAAGCCAGCTTGATGAATAGAAGCTAATGGCTTAGATGCATAATGTTGTGGATGAATAAAACTTAATGAATAAACAGCAGGCAGCTTCAGATTCTGCTCAAAATATTAGAAGCACAGCTGATTATATGTGAAATTACTGGAAATTTATGAAAGAGTCAAAATTAAGTCATTTTACCCTTGCAGGATGTTGGAATACGGGAAATTCTAGGAGGCCATAACACATCTCAGAAGAATCTGAAAGCTAATAGTGAGAGCTGGCTTTGTGTCTGAATTACACACATTTCCTAAACCTTATGAATGAAGTCACTGTGTAATGAAATGTCTCTTTCAGTAGAGAGAAATCCCCCCTTCTTCCTCAGTTGTTCACTGACAATCGCAATTTCTACCATTTACAATGGTTGTTTTATAGGGCTATTAAGTATATTGCAAGAAAACATCAATTTGAGGCTTTTATATTTGATCTAAGTGAATTAAGGAGAGTGCAATAAGGATCCTGATAAAGAATTGAGAGTTGGCCCCAAAAGTACCATTGGAGACTGGGCAGTGGGGCATAAACCGCTTTAAGATAAAGTCCAATGTGAGGGGAATGAGTAAGAGCCACTCTCTGCTAACAAGGTAATCTCTATAGAAAATAAATGAACTTGCAAGCTACATTGCTCAGCGTACTGTGTGCTGGGCTAGAATAGCTGCTCAGAGAATATTCAGATACAGCTAGATTCACATGATCAAGGTTACTGTATGTGATGGAGGTTCTTGTTTAAGCTGACATTATTACAAAGCACCATCCACATTCACTTGGGAGACCCCTCACTGCCATAAGTCCTGAGTTTCATTGCCATCTTAAAACGGATTATCCAATTACTGCTTTTCAAATGCCTCGACAATACGTAGCAGAGCTGTGGTCCAGCTCAGCCAATTTGGGACACCACTTGAAATTCAATTCATGAATTGGAAATGGGATCCTAACTAACCATGGGTCTATTTTTGTAGGGTGTTTTTTTTGCGATGGATTGGCTTTGATTTAGGGTGCAGTCTGTATCTCAGAAACTCATATTGTTATGGGTGGATGGTTTTGCAATTAATGGCAGGCTGAGACACAAACATGCCAAAAATGGTGGAAATTGAAAGATGCTGAACTCAGATGTTGAACCCCTCTCGATGAGCCCACGGCAAACTGATTGCTCCTGACCTCATGTCTGCTCTCTGCTGTGGATGAATACCAATAAAGTGTATGATACTGGGGAAACTTATTCGTTATAGGACTAACTTTCTATTTGAGTCTGACACAGAGAATATAAAAGAGCCGTTCACTCAGTACTCCCCTTTCTTTCTTTCTTTCTTTCTTTCTTTCTTTCTTTCTGACTTCTGTTTTTACTTCCTTCCTCCTTCTTTCAACTCTCACTTGTTCACCAAGAACCCTTAAAATACAGCCGCTTCTGATACATTTATTGGCTTGCCTTTGTCTCTGACTCTGTTGTTGGAAATGGGAAGGTTTTGGCTGGAAAGAAAAAACAACATGGCTGTTGGTTCCATTGAGACCAACTCTTGTTTGTGTTAATGCTCGAAAGCTTTTATTGGACTTTGAGACTGCTGAAGAGTAACCCAGGGAGCTGAGCAACGGAGAGGGAGCAATGCTGTAAAAGTTGGGAAAAGAGACTTTATGAGTCAGTGTCATACTTCTATCAAATGTTTGAAATAGTATAAACTGCTGGCTTTGAAAAAGTGTCACACAAGCAGTGCAACTTTGGAGGGATTTTTTTTCTTCTGTGCACTGCAAAAATCTCCATCTTAACAAGTCCTTTAGTCTATTATTGAGTCCTAAAATCGTAATATTTCTTAAAACAAGTGAAGAAATTTGCCAGTGAGGTTAGATAATTTCACTTGTTTCAATGCAAATCAACTTGTTTAAAAAAATCTGTAGAATCAAGTGTCATCTTCTTGATAGCAGTGGAGTGATCTGCCTTTTTTCAACTTTTTTCAAGACTTGTTTCAAGATATTGACTCTCATTGGAAGGATTGGAAGGAAGTGGAGTTATCTCACCTGGTTGGCAGAATTGTTCTCTTATTTTAAGAAAAATAAGACTTCAAGGCTGAACATGAGACTAAATGGCGTTTTCTGCAGTGTATGGAGCGTGTGGTATAATCTGATAAGCCAGAGAGACAGGCTACAGACAGTAACAGGACTTTTTTTTTTGTTTCACCAATAAATGCATGTTCCAAGGAGACTGCCATTCATGTGTATGTGAAAAGAGACCAATTGTCACCCAACACCTGCCTCTCACAAGGCTTTCAATCATGCACTCTTTCCATGTTAACAGGGCCTACTCCGCTTTCCACTTTTGCATATGAGAACATTTTGCCCTGTGCCCCGTTCCCCATTTCTGAGCCTTCCATCCTTGTTGTGCATTCATAGTCGGAGAGCACACATACAAATCAGACAACTAATATCTTATTCCGCAACATCCTCAAAAATCCATTTCTGCTATTGGCAGGACATTGATTCCCTGTGAATGGATGGTGCGTCCAGGTGGGGACAGGAGATGATGGGGTGTGAGACGGTATACCGCGCGACACATGCACTCTCTCACACACACACACACACACACACACACACACACACACACAGAGGAATATAACACACAACACACACACACAGCAGGGAACTACTTGATAAGTGTCTCCAAACCATGTGGGGACTGTCCATCGCAGCACCATTAATCCAATCCAATATGTCTGCTTAATGCTGTGTGCCATGAGGAGAGGCAACACTTATCATCTTTAACGTCTCTGGTTGGACATGGCTGGGGGTTTTACTCTTTTGCACAGAAGTAAAAGGAGGGGAACCAAAAAATCATACTGTTCAAGGAAATCATTTAAATGATGTGATATGATGTAGTAATGCAATGACATATATAAAGGTCAGTAAACTATGACTTCCAGTTGATGATCATCATGTGGTAATCAACCACCAATATAAACCAAAATCAATTATAAAAATAACCCCAAAACATGAATTTATGTTTTCTTTTTGACCCTATCTTCATATAACTTACATCTGTTTGATACAGCTTGTACAGTATACTATGAATTTACCTCATATAGATTTATTTCAGGCTAAAAATCTGGGTAAATTGAGTTTAGGCTTCCACTACACTACCTATTTCTACTATTTTCCACATTTTAGAATAATAGTAAAGACATCAGAACTATGAAATAACACAAATGGAATTATGCAGTGACAAAAAAAATCAAGACTATCTTATATTTTAGATTATTTAAAGTAGCCTCCCTTTGCCTTGCAAAGGCTTTGGAAAAAAAATCATACACAGGCATCACCTTCACTATTCATATTAGTCTGAGAAACAAATTCCAAGCATTTAAGCATAAGCCTTTAGATTAAAGATAAGATAATGAAAAACAGCACATTCAATCAGGTGTGTCCAAACTTTTGACTGGTAGTGTACATCTCTGCGTGTATGGATATAAAACATAGCCACACACTTCTGTAACTCTTCTACCTCTTTGCCTACAGAGGGGGAAGGAGCATTACAGAATAAGCAGAGACATATTGCACTTAAGGAGAATCATATAAAAGTAATCAGCTTTCTTTAGATAGGTTACAGTATAGCCCAACACTTTCTTTTTCATCACATCTGTGCAGCTAGTTGGGACAATCAATGTCTAATTTTCAGCACAAAATCAACACATACACACATTTGTATTGAAAAGTAACACATATTTATCTCTCTAAAAAGGGCACATATGTTGAAAATAACACATCCCTTTTAACAGTTGTGATTTATTCTACCCCAATATGTATGCATATTAACTCTACAACACTATACATGACAATCTTAATTCTGTAGTTAGATACTTTTCCTTGCATGGAAATTGCTACCCATCTCTCAAGGCACAATCTGTCCATTTTATTCTGTTCCTTCTCACTAAATCCTCTGCTCTGGACTAGAAAGAAGCCAGCTGTTGTAGTAGTTTGTGACCATTTGCACATCCCTCTGTGCATGTAAGTGCTCATCAGCAATAACAATCACCTCCCTAAGAGTCAAGTCATTAGAAACAGACAGCAGCAAAGCAGAAATCAAAGAGCTGAACTTCCACCCTGTTTGTTACTGATGCTGACTCTGCGCTGTCTTTCGGGGGCCATTGGCTCTTTAAGTGGAAATCCCTTCGCATCTTAAGGAAACAACAAAAACTTACAAAATCAACATTATTGGTGTTGTAGCGTGTTTTTTTTATTGATGCCACATTTCTGTTTGCAAAGTATTTAAATATTCATGATTCATTCAGTAATTGCAGGTGATGCTCCAGTATGCTCTCAGTAGTTGTAGCCTACTGCATGCACAATACATGGGAGCCCATCATATTGTGTGTGGGTGCATGGACAGTAATAAAGTGTTACACGGAGATACGGATCTGTTCTATAAAATTCTCGTGTTCATATGTAGGCTGTTGAATTCTTTATTGCTCTTTAATAAGTCATACATCTGCCATCTCTGACACTGTACTTAATTGGGAACATATTAATATTTTCTAATTACAGGAAGCCCCTCTTGAGACCCACAACACAACGACATTTAATGTAATTAAACAGGTTCGTTATAGATACAATAGGAATTGGTTTCATTTGCTAAATTGGCCAATTTACTTTCCCAGAAGGTGGGTGATAAAATCTGCATCAGAAAAACTATTAGTTGTTGCAAATCCGGCTACCCCAATGAAGGCTACCCCAATGAATAGTTCCAAGGTGGAATTAGTAGAGAATTAAAAAAGAAAAGCAGCACAAAAGAACTGTGTTATTGAAAGATTTTATCCTATAGGCCTTCCATATGGAAGAAAATAATCAATGTGGAGAAAGAGAGTCGCAACATTTTCCCTATCTCTCAGTCTGGATCCTCAGCTCCTCCCCCATGCGTGCGGAGCTTCATTTGATCAAATCCTTCAACTTGGAGCACTTGGCTCAGCCGCACTTTTTACAACACCGCATTTGGGCAACGCCGCAACTTGCGAAGCAGTTCTATAGCCGCTCGCCAATTACAACCAGAAAGGCAGAGAGAAGAGTGGAAAAAGGACTTGCATCCAGAGCATCTTTCTCTGCCACCAGCAATGGAGAGGGAGGTCAGATTTTGCCCAAAGTGGCACAGTGCGCTTTGGTTTTTGCTTTTGATAATACTCTCTTTATTTCATGCCGCCAAACCAGAGATAACTTGCAGATCATGCCAGCCTGGGAATAAATGGCGTGCACAGGAATTATTGCTGAAAATTGACAAAAGTGAATTCGCAACAGGGTTGACGGGGGAAGTTTTGGAAAATGGAGACGGGGCAGGGAGATTCAATCCTGCAAGTGCCGAAACTCGGCAGCTCGATTGCGCAGCTGGTTCCGCTGAATGCGTCCAGAACCGAGCGGAATACATCCAGTCGAGGCAAAAACGGAATACTGACAGGCTACGGTCAAAAGAGGGAACTTCGGTCGGTGAGAGCGAGTTTACCGGGCGCAAGATGAAAGTTTCCGATGTCAAAATTAGTGGCCAGCTGAAGACAGGTGTCGGGAAAGCTCGCCCGGGTTCAGCCTCTGCCGTGCAATACAAAAAGCGAACGAGAAGGAACAGTGGTGACAGGGAGGATAATAACGTAAAGTCCCCCGGTTTAGCCCAGAGTCAAGACCCGGGAGAGGGCATCACCTCACCGGCTGGACGCAGAGTGACGCGCTCTGAATTACGCTGGAGCGGCGAGGACCGGAGAGCGGCTGGTTCAAGGCAGGAGGAGCTCAAACTCACCAGTTCAACCTTCGCCTTGACCGGGGATTCATCTCACAACCAGGCAATGGTGCATTGGTCTGGGCAGAACAGCAGCGTAAGTGATTTATTATGTACATATTAAGCATCATTTGGCCATATGCGCGCACCCACAGCTGCGTATCAATGGAGATAAAAAATGCGCTGATGTTGGCCATCAGTTTGGCACGCCGCCCTCATGTGAAATGAGCAACAACCAAGTCGCTTGCGCGTACGTTTTGGTGTGTGTGTGTGTGTGTGTGTGTGTGTGTGTGTGAGAGAGTGAGAGAGAGAGATAGAGAGCGAGAGGGTCTGGCAGAGGCAGGAGAGCGCACACTTTCTCCCACGTACTTTCCTTTATCTAACTGCCAAGCGTCTCTCTAAGTTGTTAATTGAAACTGTGCTACTGTTTGACGTCTAATACTTTTCAATGATCCACCCACCCAGGCTTCTTATTTTGGATTCCACGTGAAACATTTTTTCACAGATTGTTTTTTTAATAATGAAGACTAGGCTGCACATTTAGGCCACTTGAGTGATACAGTATTATATTCGACCTAGAGAATTAATTTTAAGGGAAAAGGGAAGCCAGAAATATGAGTCACTTAAGTCAAATGTGTTATTTCACAGTTTCAGGTTGTCCACAAATATAATTTTACTGTATCTAGATCACAACATACTGACTCCTGAAACCATGCCTGATAGCATCAGTGTTACTGGTTTTCTGGTTACCAATCTGTGGTCTGTTGTCATTGGCTTTTACACGTTTAACACGGGAGAGAGGGAGAAAGTGACCTCCAAGGGAGACAGGGGGGAGAGGGAGAGAGTAGGGGGCTTTAGCTCCGGTGCTTCTTCAGGCTGAGCAGTCGAATAGATGCAGGGATAAAGCGGTTGGTGTTGAGCACAGTGTATCTGTGACCAGAGGGCAGGATTTTCAAGTAGCCCTGTAGGTTCTGGGAGAGGTTAAGCAATTTCAGCTGCCTCCTTCCTTTCTTGAGCCGGCTTGCATGAGCCATAGGCCTAAACACTACTGCCTGCAGAGTTTTGATCCGTGGGCGGCCACTCATCTCAGCTTGCTTGCTTGTTGGCATTAGATCCTTTCATATCATGCCAGGAATGAGGAGATAAGGGACCTCTCAGGGTGGCAGGGGAAAGTAGCTCCTTAGGATTGAGCGGGACCGTTTGTAGGTGCCCCAGCCTCTAGAGCAGGTAAGTAAGTTGCTGAATAATCTGCTTAGTGCTTTCATTCAACCTGAGGCCGCTGTTGAGAATAGACCCAAGGCACCTGAAAATACTAAAGCCCTCTCAAGCGGCAGCTGTTGCACACAGTCGTCGTTCTCACCGGAGTCCATGAGGAGACTCTTTGTCTCCTTGCAGCTGTAATGCAGTGTCAGTACCTCTGCAGAATGTCATCCACGGTGTAATGATCAGTACACTGCTCTTTAAGAGACAATTAACACTGGATATGTAGGAGTATAATGATAAAAATTCAAATAGCAACACAAAGCAGCATAGCTTTGTGTTGTTTTGAATATAAGAGTAAAGAATCTAAGCCTATCTGTAAGTGATAATCTGAGATTTAACCACAATTCTAGATGAGTACTGCATTGCTTTAAACCTTGAGGCTGTGCTGAGAATTCAAAGCAATACAAAATGATTTTTTTTCTTAACATCTGTAGTCCTGCTGTATGAACAGATCGAGCCCCAACGCTTGTCCCCAAACTTTTGCTCCTACGAGTCGTTTCCGACTGTTCCACAACTGCACAGCTCCTTGTGACACCCACACCACTTAGCCCTGTCTGTAACAAAACCAATTACATTCAAACACATATCACCAGCTTCCATGCTCTCTCCTTCGCTTCTGACCAAAATTCCATCCTCTGCCTCAGGTGTTTCTGTGGGCTTGAGAAATTAGCTTGTGACAAAATGTGACCTTACAGTGGAGTGAAGGCCTAGGAAGGAGGAAAAAAACCCACAAAACTGAAAATGTCAGAAACAGTTTTAAGGACTTTTCCATTTTTCATTGTTATCTTTTCCTCTGTGTTGCAGCCTATTTGTGTTTACCCTCAAAACACAACTGTCACGACTATTTAGAAGCCTTGTTTGATTTTTGTGATATGAATAGATGCTACTTGTATGGCAATGAAGCAATTTGCCCCTATTCTTTCAGTCGACGCAAACAACTTACTCGTCGAGCAAGAATAGAGGATCCTGCATTAAATATGTAGAGTTGTTGCTATAAGCAGAAACAGACGTCCTCGGTCTTTACCATCTGAGCCGCTGTACAAATAAACAGATGAGTCGACAATGTGTCATGGAACTAAAGGGAAAAGTGGAAATGGGTACGGGCTGTGCTGCGCTACATATTTAACCTCTAGGGCATTTACATAGCCTGCATCTTGACAGCCCCATATGTTTGGATGCCTATATGGCAGATTGGTATGGGAGTTATCATAATGTCTATTGAAACAACACGCATACTACATACATACAGTTTGCCCCTCTCCCACCCCAACCCACACGCATACAGGTAAAACACACCTAATACAAGGCAAGAGGCACACACTTGCACGCAAACACACACACACACACACACACACACACACACACACACAGTCTAGCAGTTTAAGCCTATTCTGCTGCTGCAGCCACCGCACACAGCTGAAAGCACTGCATACATACTGACTTTAGTGAATGATGAGCGGTATTATAATGTTCTAAGAAGACAGAGATGCAGACTTTGGAGAGTGGACTCGTGGGATCTGTCAGCCTGAACTCACTGTGATATGTGAAAACTCAAACAAGAATGTACGCGCTTCCATCGCATTTGCATATGAATTTGCACTGAACTATGAACAGCTTCGGTCATTGTAGCGCACAGTTTTTAGACAGACTTAGGTTGCTGAGGAGTATACCATTGCCTCTAGCTCTGAATGTTCACTCCCCACATTGGGAGAAATATCTTTGCCAACAGCCATGAGCTAATTGTGATCCAAGTTTTTTTATCGTTTTAAACCACGACCCAAATCTTAACCCTAACTAATGGTGGTTTGTTTGCCTAACCTTAAAAGAAAATTCCACCCTTGGATACTCTTGTTATGTATCATCAATCTGTGAGTTCTTTTGTGATTGGATTGCTGGAATTCACTTTTTTTGGTGAACCCGCTTTCCCTCAACCTGCCTCGTCTACTTCATCAGTTAGCAATTTCCTTTCCCAGAATGCCTATTGACCACATCCATAGAAGGGCCTTGAACTTGTTCAATTCAGGTTATAAGTGAAGAGAGCAATAGCGTTAGCGATAGTATTGTAAGATCAAGTCAGTGAGACCTTTGAGAGCTGCACCCCTTACTCAAACCTCAACATGTCTTGTGGCTGCAATGCATTGTGGTCTATCAAGGCTACTGTCGGTGGAGAAATTGATATCTTCCTCTTCTACGATGGATTCCCACCTGTATGATTGTTGAACGTCGGTGCAAAATGGTGAGTCTAGAAAGAAGCCTTTGCTCTTTGATTCTGAGGGATGCCAAAACCTGATGTTGATGCTTTAGATAGTTGAAATATTTTTGGTTATCAAACTCCATTGTTGCTATGCTAGAAATATCTGTGTGATGTCAGGCTGTCTTCATTTGTCCAGTTAATTCATGGGAGTGTAAGAAAAACACACCAAACAACAAAATGTGCCTAGAAATGCAAGGCACATCACCAATAGCTGTGTTTTAGCAGTGTTCAAGTGTTTTAGGGTGGATTTTTCCTTTAAGTCTCAACAGACTCTTCTTCCTCTCAAACCAACACTCGCACTCACTCTAATCCTAACATCAGTTGATTTTCTTTCCAACCTGTAACTAACTTGTCGTATTAAAGTGTTGTTTTAATCATTGATCTTGGGATTGAAACATGTTGTTGCTAACCATTCCACTAGCACACACCACATTTTAAACTTCCCTTTATAACAGAAGGAGCTCTATGTCTCTTCATACTGTGTAAGGGTCAGTTGTTGTAGGAGTCTTTGATTTGCACAGATTCAAGTTTACACTGATTGTCGTAAGTCCTCCGCGCATTAAATTAAATGAGAACAAATTGGGACATTCTCATGCTACGTTTGCATCTTGTCATTTCACATGAGTTTTAGCGACTCATTTTACAGTGGTGAAAACAAAGTGGGAAAAGCAGTGGATCTAGCAAATAAATGTGGAAAAAATGCTCTCTTCTGTTGGAACAGCATTGAGATTCTGAGGGAAAGGTTATAGGCAAAGAGCAGTCTCACTGTGGGTTCCATGGCATATTGCTTATATGGACATAAAACATGCACCGGGAGAGTATTATTTACCTTATTGAAATGTCAGGCATTAAGTACTTTGGCCTGTCTCTCAGTCCTAGATGGATTCGGGCTGACATATTGTCAATCAGTCGAAGAAGTTTACTCTTGAGCTTTGATTGCTCCAAGAGATATAGGACATGCCCCACTGGAGCATGTCTTGTTCAGTCCAAATTAAATGGATGTCCTCATGTCACACTGGATAGTTACCAGCACAGCCACGTAGTTACTGACATTGTTCCGTCCGCTTCCAGATGACATCTCCGTTATTAGATGAACTTCTTTACCTGATCCAGACTCCTAATACGCCTCTTTAATGAGCTTGAACCAAACCGGGACAGCTGATTCTTTGACGTCTAACCCAAAAAAAGAAAAACGTCCCACTGGTATAAAAATGAAGTGGAACCTTAAGGCACCGCGATGAAACATGCTGAGACAAAAGGTAGTATCTCAAGAGTTTTTCTCGCACACAAACAGAAGTAATATATCAAAAGATTTTGTCGCCAACTAATGAGGACTTGATCACATGAAGTTCTTTGAGGCGTTGTGAGAAATTCGCTCACACCAGCTGTCTCAGTTGACAGTCTCGTGCTACCTCTCTAGGTGTTGAGGGAATCTATTTATGGTTGTGTATGCATTCTCGTAGCTATGGCAACACCACATTTACCGCAAAACCCTGACATATTTCACCAAAGTCACATCTCTGCTGTACAATGATATTTTATCTAGCTCATCAGGCGCCCATAATTGCTCATTTTCAAACAGTTGAGCGCTGTCAGTGCCACACGCAGTTGCAGCATATGAGCAATAAATTGAACACATTTACAACCTGTTCATTCAAGACAGCAGAAATCAAACAAGCAATTTACAGTAGGCATATGCTAAATTGACAGACTTGTACAGCAGGAAAAGCAGCTAAGCAAACAGACTGCCCAACTTCTATATAGTCTGTGATCCTTTGTGAAATAGATTCCTGGTTTTCTCCCCAACATTGGAAGATATATTTGGCAGAAGATGCAGAAGTAGTTCTTGCCAATAAAGCACAATGAATTGAACGTGGTCTGATCCAAGATTAAATGAATTTTCAGTCATGTATTCGTCAACATACAACCTTCAAACAACTATATTAATTAAAATTTAAAAAATTAAAGTTACGCAAAATTAGTTACGCTCCCCACTACCCAACTTCACTAAAGCATATGTTGCTACTGGCACAGCCTGGATGATAACAACAAATACATTGCTTTGGCCATCATCACTAAATTACCCAAGACGAACCCCTAGAAACATAACCATGATGATGAGAATTACTGCTGATCAACGCTAATTAAAAACTATTAAGAACAAGGCAAGTGACACATTATCTAGTCTTGCATTAAAAAACAGTATCTTAGTACATGCATTGCACAATATAATACTGGTTGAAATAAAATCTAGGAGATCTGAGCCTTTAATCTTTGTGACATGTAATCACACCTTGTTGGGAGCATGTTGAGCACTCTCCTCCACTGACACTGACGAAATTGTAAATCAAAATGCATCTTTATTTCATACATTTAATAAAATGTTTCTATGGAGCACATTAAGTTTTATTACCATACATCTCATCATATGTTTAACTTTATTGTCTTATTTATCCTGTTGTTGGTCCTAAAACAGTGTCAGAGCAAATGTTTTATTTCTTTAAAAGTCTTCTATCTGTCCATACTTGATGTTTTTCTAGATTTATGCTGGACCCTTGAGGGAATGTTTCTCACTGACTGATCTAACTAATTTCTAGTCTAAGTTAGTTAGAAAAGGCTGATGATGCTCTGGATTATTAACATCATAACCAGTCATACTGTACTTCACTTAGGTGGAGCTCTGCATTGGTGCTCACTTTTTACATTTTCTTTTTACTTTTTTAAATTGGGTACAAATCTGTGATGATGAAGGATGCCAAATGGTGCAATCATTGGTAAAAAAAAACAAAAAACAGAAACTGTCTAAGGAGTTGTCTTTGGTTGGCTTTGTTCTAAACAACATGGACTATGAGGGTTTTTTCCCCAATCCGCTCTACCTCTGCTACCTTCTGCTAGTCCTGATACATGCCGTCTTGTCCTGTTATGGAGAGAACTTCATGCCAAACTCCATTAAAAAATCCGGCAGTTTAATGTGACTTGGCTTGTCAGCAAAATTACATAACCCATAGACTATGACTCAGGACCTTTTCTGTTTTGTTAGGAGCCCCTATTCAATTTGGTGGACATACTGTGTACTCTGAATTGGATCTATATGAATGCTCACCTTGGATTATGGCACAAGGGATATTAACCTCATATCCTGTATATTGATAAATTCACCAAGCAGCACTATTTTAATAATCTCAACTTTTAGAATTGGTTCACACTGTTTTCTCCCACCCTCCCTCCCTCCTATATTTTGGAGTAAGAAGATTGTGGGTTATTATGATTTTAGTGCATGGTGGATTATGTATTAAGTATGCCGAATTGAAGAGTGGCTCCTTAGGACACAGAAATGGTCTTGATTCATATTTTATGAGGTACTTACCTTTGTTTATAAACAAGGCAACATTAAACTAATATATTTTTTAATGGGGCTTGGTGTGACGTTCTACATGAAAATGGCACATATTGGGGCTGCCCCTCTTCTACTGACCTATACAGAATTGTCGCATGGCATGGTGTTAAATAGATTTTTGAAAAAGAAGAGCAAACCTATTATGCTGCTGTTTATCCATGCTGTGAATGGGTCTGTTAGTAGTGAAGTGTCAAAGCTAAATTCATATTCAAATTCAATTTGGGGGTCAATCAGAAAATAAAAGGATAGCAAATTAGCATTGGCGTTTTATCCATTATCAAGGTAATGTGTTTTGTCAGTAAAATTTTTAATATTGATAAAACCATTCAAATCACTTCATATGGATGTTTCAGTCATAGAATAATTATTGAAGATAAAGTAAGATTTTACGTATTACATTACAAGTCACATTCTATACTGTTTTCACAGTGAGATATAAATTAAAGTCTTCTACATATCTTAGAAATAAAGAGGGATGTTTTCACCTTCTAGTACTTTGTGCTGTGAAACAGAAGCAGACTGAGAGAAGGCTTACAGGGTAATTGACCTGCGGGTGCAGCAGCAATCCTTTTTGCATTCAGTTCCTGTTCTACCATTACTGAAAGGACAGACTACTAATACTATAGATTTCTCTCTCTCATGTAACAGATCACAGGCTGTCGGCCATGCATGGTAAACATGCCACTATATCTGATGTCGTTCAGTAGGGTTTTCAAACTGAGAAACTGAAAAGGCTTCATTGACTGCATCTGGTGTAATGAGCACACACCTGACATAACAGAATTAAGTCTTGATTCAAAGTTTTTATTGTTTTCTATCCAGGTTGGTTTAATTTAGCAGGCTAGGTAGCTACTGGTTCCACCAAGTCAGAAAAACCAGCCAGAAGTGTCTCTTGGACGTGTGCGAGAAGCGTCCTTCAAATAACAGGTACGATTACTCCTGAACATTTTAGTGTGAAAGCCTATCAGATTAGTTGTACTGGGGAGGGAGGAATCATGCAATCTTGAACGGAGCGAGTCGTTTTTTTTAGCCCTGATTCACAGACTGAACGCACCCTATTGACGTCTTTTAGCTATAAGAGTCTTATGAATGCTAACCCCAGGTAATTAGTCCAGTCCACACCAGAATCCCGGTTATGGGCATATGTAGCTATGTGCGATGACTGAATGGCTAACTGATTGACTGAGTCACACAACTGAGATGCGAAAATCCCCTGTAAGGGCCTCTTGGTGGCAGCATCATAACTGACTGAACCTGTGGGCCAAAAGCCCAGCTGGAGCGGGACTCCTGGCCATGTTTGTTTGTTTATTTCTAATAACAGCCCATTTTGCTCTTGCTGAGGACTCTCATCCCTCTGTTGGAGGTAATTTAACATGTCTGTCAAAGGCTACAGTTAAACTTGTCATTTCAGTGCTATTTTTGAGATTGGATTACAGAGATTACATTTTATGATATTGCATCCCTAGGCATCCACACTTGGCCTGAATATGCCAGTTATGCATCTCTTGTGGATGTATTTATCTGAATCTGTGTCCACGTTACTGTTTCCCTGCTTTTCCTCTCCCGCTGTTCACTTTACTCATATGTGTCTTATGTCTGGACTGTATCCAGAATATGTAAAACTCTGATTACAGTGCAAGCCTGACCACATCCAAATCTGGATCTGAGGATCCAATTGCAATGTGAGCAACACCTAATCTTTGTGCATCCAAACCTGTTACTTAGTACATCATGGCAAGATGAGACGATAAAAAAAACAACAAAAAAAAAAGCACACACACTGAAACAACAACCATAACCGAAGCCATTGTGCGGGCTAACGGGTCCGCCGGGTATGTGCCGGGCCTGGGAGTGATCAGGCAGGCGGACGCTGTCACGCTCTGCTGAGCAGCGTTTACTCGCCGTCAGGCTGCGTATGCCCATAAACAAACTAGGTTCCCACTCCCCCTCTCTTCCTAGCAGCAAAATTCCCATATGAAACACTCGCAAATAAGTCATTATTTCCTTTAGTCAGAAGTTATATACTGTAAAAGCTTCTGCTTTTGGAGTAGTTAGTATCTTCCTGTAGGGAGGCTTTCGTCAAAGAAAATACACTTTGTGAGTGATATATCGGGGCACTCTAATCCCAGTCTGTGGGGCCCCAGGAATCCACACTTCATTTCAGTAAGTGCCCTTAGGTGTTCCTGTGAGTACTCTCCCTCTTGCTTCCACCTTTCTTTCTCTCTCTCTCTCTCTCTCTCTCTCTCTCCCCCTCTCTCTCCTTGTTAAGCTCCCTTTCGATCATGCAGGGATATAATTTCCTCTTTGTGTTTTCCACAGCTCAATCAGTTCGTGGCCTTGTCCATTTAAGTGGTGCGAATGTATCATATAGCCACAGACATTAATAAGGATATGGAGGACTTCATAAAGGAGGATGGTAGTAAATGGAAGTCCTTGTTTCTCAATTTCAAGTCTCGCTGTAATATTCGTGCAGTATTTCTTCTGGATATAATATGTATCTGCATACATGGATGCATGTCAGTACGCTGGAAGCTGTCTACATCCATTTTAGCAAAAACAAAATGAAATAAAACTTAATATATGGAGTCCCTTTTATGCTTGTATATAAATAGACCCAGTACATAATGTATACTGTGTGTGCTATTGTCTCTTCAAAAACATCCCTACCACTGTATTTCTGGTGCATGCGGTGGCATTATTTCAAAGGCCCCACCGCCCTGTGATTGACACTTTGATGTGAATGATGGTGATTGAGGCGATGGTTGGGTGGGAGAGAGGTGCGCGGTGCAGGGGCACACTATTAGGAGAGTATTCAAGCGTGGCGTAGAGGCCGTGCTTCAAGGTAGAACACACTCACAGATCAGATTTTTGGCTGTATATTTTTGGCAGTTAGGGCAGCCCCTGTGATTTATACACTGTATTTATATACTGTATTAAGGAAGAGCTTGGAGTTAAATCTGGAGTGTATCTGAAAAAAAAACTAGAATAGACTTTGAAATGTAGGAAAAAGTCTGATTCACAGCATGCAGTTCATGGCGGTATATCTGATCAAAATGACTGGTGGGCGTTCACATCTGGGTTTGAACTGAATATGTCAGACAAATCACAAACATACTGAGCTGTCAGTGGGTATGTTTTAAATATTGTCAGATATCCTTATACATGCAGTATATAAATCCTTAATATCTTGACTTCCATCAACCATACACAATATTCCACATTTTTGTCCCAGCTGTACTGCAGAGCGATAGTGTATTTGGTTTTTGGACAGTTTTTACATGGAAAATGGTCAGAGAAGTAGGCCCATTCAAGGCTCATGTTATATACAATATTATTTTATGTACTGAGATGTGAGGCTTGTTTATCATCTGCTGTAAAACAAACAAAAAGAAAGAAAAATCTATGGTAGGTTACCATTAAGATACTGGGGGGTAACTTCATCATAATGGCTTCATCTAATAATGATAAGAAGGGAATTAATTCCCAAAACGGTGTCTGTTAATGGACAAAGTGGAGCATAAGAAACAGCCGACACAATGTGGAGTCAAAAAAAAGAGGGTCTAAAGCACACAGGGTGTCATCCTGTGTACAGTATAGAGGGTGTCATATCACTTATAGTGGCTCCAGTATTGGTCCACACATGCAACAGTACTGCTGCCAACAGACATAACCAGAGCTTCAGTCTCATCCCACCCAGTCAACAGAAGCAACATCATCTTCATGTTTTGCTGGACCTTGGCCCCACAAGTGACCCACACATGGCCACTTGCCAAAGACCAAACATTAAGTATTGTTCATTTTTTGTCTGAGGCTAAATAACTTTTTGGGTATTTTTCACTGCTAAAGATAGTCACTTGCAACTTTGTTTCAGGCCTTTTGCTTTATCCACCCATACTCACCTGCTGCACCTGGCAGCTAATGAGCTAATACTTTCTAGCTATGATGGGATATCATGGGAATTCCACAATTGAACACTGCACCCAAAAACTGAAATCTGCTATGCCAGCTGTATCCTGCTGTTATAAATATTATCGCTGGAAGTTTATGCTGGAGAAGCTGGCCAGTTAGAGCAGTGAAAGTTACTTAGTCCAGTCACTTAGTGAGTTTGAAAGTCGGTCACTCAGCGAGTTAAAACTCACCCAACAAGTAGAAGCTCGGTCCAGGTGTGGGCATTGACACGAGGTGAAGTGCCAAGCCATGGCTGCTAGGAGTGCAGCTGAGGGCCGATCGCATGGGTGGAGTCGGTCACTCAGTGAGTTGAAGCCCCACCTAAAGGACTGTCGATGTCAGTTCACATAGCAGAAGATGTGGGACCCCAGTGGGATCCAGCTACTGTGGCTGCCTCAGACTCAGACCATTTTTCCCACGGTGCAGCCGAGGGCATCACGAGCCAAGTTCAGGTCAGATTTGTTTCTCAAATCCGATCTTTAGGACTCACTGTCCACACTGTTATTTGCAAGCGATCAGGTTGGATTTGTGTGTTCAGGCACCGCTAAACACCCCGTGAAACTGCATCTTTACTTCCTGACATCCTGGATGTTGGGGTGCAGTGAGGGATCATTCAAAAGTCTAAACCAATGGAATATGAGTTAGGGAGAGAAAGGCAATTTTATTTGATGGAAGGGGTGCGGAGGGGCGGGACTGTTAAAAAATCTGATGGTTTTATTGGTTAGAAATTTATATTTACACCTACTAGTGCAGTATGAGGTCACCATGAAAGATACTCTGTTTTCCAGGAAGTAAAAGCAATGGGAGTTCATTTCATAGGGACTTTATCTGCATTGGTTGCTGTGGTAACGACGTAGGCGTGTGCACGTACGCTAACTGAAGGCACGTTTTTCAAATATGGAACAAAAACAAAAAGCTGCAAATGCAGAATGGAGATGTATCATCTTTGCCCTCACGCCATAGGACTATCTATCGCGGTGCAGAATTCAACAACATGAGCAACGGAGGAGATTGATAGATGCAGCAGTTTTTGGTGCTGCAGTCATGGCCCACATCCGTTTTGATATATGGTCCTGTTCCTATATTCTCCTTCTAGCTTTGCCTGTACTGAGGCATCCCCCCAAAGTGCCAGCAGACATGTAATTAATGTGTCTGTCCAGGGGCTGTTGTTTTCGTTTGTTTCTGGCACTCTGGATGTGACACCAACGCCATGCGTCACATTGCGAGTGGCGTAAAGGACAGTTTGAAAACCGTTTTGAGTGTCCAGAGCAGTCAGACTGAGACGCATCTGTAGAAATCAGATTTCAATCACATTTCACAACAACATACAAATGTGTCTGAAAATGTCATTTGCAGAAATCGGTTTCCATGTGTTTTTTTGCTGTTCAGACTTCAAATCAGTCTGACTCCAATCTAGATACGCAAAAAATCAGATTTGGGCTGGCAGTCTGAACGCAGCCTTTGTTTCACTGACAGGTCTGCCCATGAGAGTGGCAAAATGACACTGTGGTTACACTGTAACATCAGGACTAAACAATGTTATTTCTTGAGGATTAGTGGTTTCACTCTTGATCCCTAATTTGGATATGGCACCAATTTAAACCTTGTAAATGTTCTAACAAACAGAAGTTTAAATATCTGACAAGCTTCCAGTCCAGTAATTCGAGAGATTCGGGAAAAAATGAGGTAGAATTCAAACCACAAAGGCGTTGGGAAACAGCAGATGAGAGTCTGGCTGCAGATTCTCAATCAAAGGCAAAAGGATTCAACTGCTGGTCAGGGTCTATACACATTATCTGCTTCCTTTGAAACTCCTTTCCCCCTTGTAGCAATTCAGATGGACAAGGATGTTTCTCGCTGCCACTGGAAGACAGTCAGGGGTCTCTTTTAGGGGGGAGAGACCATCTCACCCGCTGATCAAGTGCAGAATTGTATGGGACATTTTTGTGGCACAAATTGAATCCCAGGCAATTTCTAACCCCCAGGAATGTGGCTGAAAGTGAAGCTAAAAATGCTTTCAGCGGAGAACCACGCTGACTGAGAGAAGCAGATGAGATGGCCGGTCAAGTTAATTGACCAAGTCTGATATAACATGGAGACACGGAGTGGTAGAAATGGCCCAGAAAGACCCCTTATAATACAAATCCCAACAGCCCTTGCATCTCTCCATTTCAGCACAGACATGTGTTTTTGTTTTTGATAAGTAACTATGTTTTTTCCCCGCTCTGTCTGATTGTGTAATAAAATAAGACTCAAGATGAGACCTTGTGTTGCCCACTTGTGCTCTTGAAATTGACATGTCGCATAACAAATAACTTTATATTCAAAAACAAAAACAACTGAGCCTTTACCTCTTCTCTGCCTCCCTTACAAACACCCACACACTCGCTGGCTGTGTGTGTGTGTGCAGATGACCCAAAGTAACGATTCACAAATCATTTAATGAGTCCGAGTGACATTGTTATTCATTAAGATCTATGCATTCTCCTGCACAAGTGGGACTGCCTTGTGACAAAATATGCTCTGAGCTTTGAATTGCAAAAAAAAAAGAAAGAAGAAAATACTAACATTGCAATATAGAACTTATACTGAATTAATTTTTCTCTTTGTTTCTTATCTTGATGGGTAGTTAAGTCTGCAGAATGTTTCTTTGCTTTACATTTGGCTTTGTAAGGTGCCAAGGCCCTTAAGGCCAAGCAGTACTGAAGGCCATTCAGTGTGTGTGTGTGTGTGTGTGTGTGTGTGTGTGTGTGTGCGTGAGTGAGTGTGCGTGTGCATGTATGTGTGAGTGTGTGCTGCAGCACTAGTCGCAATATCACATAGTAAACTGCAAATTGTGATATGCCAAATTTTACCAATTATTAAAACTCACTATTTTGAATGGCCATAACTGTTAATGTTAAATAAATGTTATGTTAATTAAAAAGTCATTAAACTATCTGTAAGTAAATTAAACTAAATCTGTTTCATTAGTCTTAATGAAGATCTATCACAAAATATATTGTTCTTTCAACAATTAAATTTAATATATACAATATCTATATATATATATATATATAAATGTTCTTTTATGTGACATTTGTTGATAGAACCATAACAAATTAGGTGAGAGAGAGAGAGAGAACCATAACAAATTAGGTGAGAGAGAGAGAGAGAGAGAGAGAGAGAGAGAGAGAGAGAGAGAGAGAGAGAGAGAGAGAGAGAGAGAGAGAGAGAGAGAGAGAGAGAGAGAGAGAGAGAGAGAGAGAGAGAGAGAGAGAGAGAGAGAGAGAGAGAGAGAGAGAGAGAGAGAGAGAGAGAGAGAGAGAGAGAGAGAGAGAGAGACTTTATAGATAGCCAATCAATCTCACAAGTGTAATAAACGTCTCCTGTAGACTGATTCAGTACAGCTGCCTGTCAGAAGACACCTGACAGAGAATCACCTGACACCTTCTGTGGATGTGTGCAGTGTTTTGTTTGCCATCTTGCTGCAGGTAACAGTGGTATGTTGTAAGCTCAGGCTGTCATTTGGATGACAAGGCAAAGGAGAACTAAAAATATCTAACCACTAATGATCCCTTGGTCGTTCTCCGCAATTGATTAAAGGGGCGTGAACTGCTAATCTATGACTTTTATTGACGTCTTTTGGCAACCAGTAGGAATTACAGCAACATTGACAGGTCTCTGACAGCTGACGCTGGCCTGTAAATGACACAATAAAGACTGTTTTTTACAACAGAGACAAGTAAG